>NC_081564.1:7034817-7048750 GCF_022355385.1 Mustela nigripes
GGGGGGAGGGGGTTTGGGAGAAGGGGGTGGGGTTATGGACATTGGGGAGGGTATGTGCTTTGGTGAGTGCTGTGAAGTGTGTCAACCTGGTGATTCACAGACCTGTACCCCTGTGGATAAAAATATATGTTTATAAAAAATTAAAAATTAATTTAAATGGGGTCTTTCTGCTCCTGTCTGAGCACAGTAGCGGGACTAGCGGTGGGTGTGAGGTTGAGCATCAAAAGTAAAGGGGGTTTTAAAACAGGTGCCAGGCAAGGGAAGGGGGGGGTATGCCAGCAAAGACAGGGCAAAGGTCGAGTATGTGTAGACTGAACCTTAGGAGAAGATGCCAGGGAGGGAGGGGTGCGCCCCGGAGAAGGGCCATGTGCTGAGGGATGGTCTCTGGCCCAGGAGCACACGGATGAAAACCGTGGGAATGTGAGAGGACACAGGGTCTTAGTTTCGCCCTATGACTCTCCCCCCGTCGGTAGGCCAGCAGGGAATTGTGTTTGTTGACTTGTTTAGCATTGTTACATTTCTTCCCATTAGCGAAGCACTGAACATATTAAGACACCAGAAGCAGCAATGAAGTGCTAATTAGTTTATAACGATCCTTTGTCCCCACAACAGATTAAATTGAAATTCTCAGAAGCCTGGACTCTGGCCAGGCCCAGGAAAGCCATTGGAAAGCCGGTGCCTTTTTTTTTTTTTTTTCCCTTTAATCTCTACCATGATTATGGAGAAGACAAAATGAGAAGGAGGAGATTTTGTTCTGTCCCCAGGGTGTCGCTCACTCCCACTGTCCCAGGTGACACTCTAGCTGCCTAGGAATCAAGCAGCTCCTTCTGGGCACACCAGCGGGAAGTGCTTTTTCAATGCGCGAGCTCACCTCTAGCTTCTAAATTCCCACGTTCCCAAGATCTGCTGTCTTAGCTGAAGGCAGAGGTGAAGGTCAGAGCTCCTAATGCAGTCTGAAACCAGTGTGGACCTACAACAGATCTACCTGGCTCTTCCTGCCCCGGTTTTTTTTTTTTTTTTTAATATTTTATTTATTTATTTGACAGAGAGAGAGAGAGAGAGATCACAAGTAGGCAGAGAGGCAGGCAGAGAGAGAGGGGGAAGCAGGCTCCCTGTTGAGCAGAGAGCCCGATGCGGGGCTCGATCCCAGGACCCTGAGATCATGACCTGAGCCGAAGGCAGAGGCTTCAACCCACTGAGCCACCCAGGCGCCCCTTCCTGCCCCTGTTTAAGCAGCTTCGATGTCTGCCATAAAAGCGAGATGTGCACTTGGCACAGGAATCGAAGGAAGGAAGGATTCTCTGGGAGGGAAGGGGCCTCCGAGCTGTCGGCACCCAGCTTTTGAGTGTGACGCCGTGAGGCAGGAGGCTTTCTGAGAGGCAGGGGCTGGGAAAAGGTGCTCAGGGGTGGGAACCGGCTCTGCCCTGTGGCAGCTCAGTAAATCTGGGTAGACGAGAGGACTCCTGTAGCCCTCGCCCCCTTTTTCAGTAAGGCTCTTCAATAAGCCCTTCATAAATAGGAGAGAGAAACCAGTTAATGTACTGAGCCCCTAGCTCTGCGTTATTCAATCCTTACAAGAATCCTATAAAAGTCCGTATTACTAGCCGCCTCCCCCCCACCCCTCCTGCATTTCACAGGCAAGGACTCTAACAAGCAGAGATGTTGCAGAACAGGTCCTAGGTGTCACAGCCGGCAGAAGGGAGGCTCCACACCCGAACCCATGTCTCTTTGACCTCAAAGTCCGAGTACTCAGTGGTGTTCAAGCCTGCACCTCTCCGGCTTCACCCAAGGCAGTCTCAGCTCAGGCCAGGTGGGTCAGAAGAGCAGACTGGAAACACATGTTACTAAGAATACTATTGCTGTCACACAGGCTTTGGAGATTTGGGCAGGATCTTTCTAGCTGGCGTGAATCTGCAGATGACAGTGCGGCCCGCGCAGGAACAAGGCGGAGCCACGCCGCCTTCACTGCAACCCCCATCGGTCCCTGAAGCAGAACAGTAACCTTCTGTCTGCGCACACATATAGGCAGACGTCGTGGCGGTACAACCCAAAGGCCGGGCCCAAAGTAGGGGCCTGACACCTGTCTGCTGTGGCTGGTTAAAAACAGGGGGTCGGGGCGCCTGGGTGGCTCAGTGGGTTAAGCCGCTGCCTTCGGCTCAGGTCATGATCTCAGGGTCCTGGGATCGAGCCCCGCATGGGGCTCTCTGCTCTGCAGGGAGCCTGCTTCCCTCTGTCTCTCTCTGCCTGCCTCTCCATCTACTTGTGATTTCTCTCTGTCAAATAAATAAATAAAATCTTAAAAAAAAAAAAAAAAAAAAAAACAGGGGGTCTACCGCTGACACCTTCCTTGTGGGGTCGAGCTTCTCGCCTGGTCACTTACCTTAAGTTGATTTCCCACTGCACCACCGATCGGTCCTGTCCTCCCGCCGTGAAGGCCCAGCAGCCGTCATAGGAAAGGGCCATTCCCGCCACCCCACTGGGATGGCATATGATGGCAGCTGTCTTGTGTGGATTGCCATCAACTGGTAAGATCTGAAGACCAACCTAGAGAGGAACAGGTCATTGGAAATTCAGATTCAGATGACTGGGCCCCAAGCTCGGGTCTGGCACGTCCGCGCATCACCCCTAGTGCGGTTTACTGGAAGGGCCTATGCTTCTGGAGCCACCTCAGTGTGTGCCAGCCTGTTTCATAGGGTTGGGGGTTCACACACACACACACACCCCTGTGGGGTCGTCCCTCAGGAGAGATGCCAGGTTGCGGTAGCAACACAGGAAGGAAACTTTTACTGGTCTTCCTGGTCAGATGTCCAAAGTTTTCCAGGAGAGTTCTAGAATCCTATGATTTTATGCTTTTCAACAGATTATTTATTAAACGTAGAACCAAGTGTAGCTAGTTTGCACGTCTTTATGAGATTTTTCCATGTCAATAAATCGGAAAGAAAAAAAAATCCTTTGGTGACCCCGTGTCTTCATGGGAGTATAGAAAATGCAGTAACTCTGCTCAGAAATGCTTCCTAAGACCCAATTTTCACTCGTTTAATGGCAATTTTCAGGATCACTGTGAACCAGGAGGAAATAGGTCATAGCTAGGCTATGACCTCTGGCATCCTGGAGTGTGATCCTCGTCGGGGCGGACTGCTACCCAAACCACACAGAGACGTCTCCCGGAGGCAGAGAGCCAAGGGCTGATACCTTGTCCCTGTTAATAAACACCATGTAGCGTTTCTGCAGTTCCAAGGTGCTTTTCACCGGGAGGATTTGTATCTGCTCAATGGGAGAACCAAAAACCGGCCCGAGAAGCGTCTTTCTGCATGAGAAAAAAAAAAAAAAAAAAAAGAAACACTTTTTTTTTTTTTAATTCCACAAATCTGAACGTAAGCTCCCTGACTAGCTACCTTTCATGAGACCGCACACGTTTTGCATTCCCAATTTCCTGTCCTGTCACTCAGCAAAGAACCTCTCTCTCAGCCGCTGCTAACAGCCGCCATAAATGAGGGGCAACAGCTCCAAACAGTAAATGCTCCAGGGAAAGTCTGATTGTGAAGAATGCTTTCCGTGGTGGAGGCTCTGACTTGCCTCCTTGACAGCTGAGTGAAGGGAACATTATGCCTCGAAAACGTGTATAGGAACAAGGGACAGGGAAAACGCGTTGAGGAAGTGGCACGCGTTGGCGGGGTGTAGGGAGACACCCCTCTCCCAGGGGCAGCCCGAGAGATCAGAATGAGGGGCCGCCCACGGCTCCAGACCCCTGACATACATGCACCTGACTCCAGGGGCAACACATAGACTTCCAAAACACCGTCTGTGAAAATAACTGTAATGAATCATACCCCGGCAATGGTCAGGCTTCTTTAGCTCAGACTCTGCTAGGAATCTGATCCCAGGCGAGGCTCCGGGACATCACCTGCAGCCCAGACAGGAGCTTCAGGACCCCTGGCTCCCAAAGACACCTTCTGAGGTCTCGGAGGCATCCTGCTGTGTTTAATTCTTAAACTTCTTTTTTTTTTTTTTAAGATTTTATTTATTTGACAGAGAGAGATCACAAGTAGGCAGAGAAGCAGACCAGGAGTGGGAAGCAGGCTCCCCACCGAGCAGAGGGCCCGATGTGGGGCTCGATTCCAGGACCCTGAGAGCATGGTCTGAGCCGAAGGCAGAGGCTTTAACCCACTGAGCCACCCAGGAGCCTCATGCTTTATTTAACTCTTAATTATGAATCCTTTTTGCTTTTTATCAGGGCCCACGAGATTCACTTTATAACCTATGAGAGCTGGATCTTCTCCCATGTGAGGTCCGTGGCTATTGCAAACTTTTTATATGATAAGCCCCTCGTTGTTTAGATAGGTTTTCTCCCTGGGGCCCCCCATGCCCAGCCCGTGTCTGGCGGGGACAGTACACACCCCAGGCGTGTGCACTGACTAAATGAAGCGCAAATCCATTAAGCAGTCTTTTTTAAGGCCAGGCTGTGCCAGGCTCTATGTGAGGGGCTCGGGACACACCCGTGAGTGAGGTTTAGTCACGGCCACTGAGCTCACAGCCTGACAAGAGATGACAAACACTTGGAAGCACCGTGAGGGGAGAGGTGTAGGAACGCGCGAGTGCAGGGCCCCGAGACTGCTCTGAGGAGGGAGACGTGCGAGCTGGGTCTGCAGTGGTAAGTTGGGAAGGTAGAGAATATGGAAGAGGCAGACAACAGGCAGCAAACAGGTGGCACAAGGCCGCGGGAAGTGGGCTGTGAAGAAAACATAAAGGGGCAGGAGCGGGAGGAGGAGGGCAGTGAGCTGGGCAAGGGGCCGGGGCCAGCTGTGAGAGTGCCACGGGCAGGGGGCCGTCAGGTTGGTGATCCGCGGTCAAGTTCATACACATGGAGACTTAGGTAAGGTGTCAGACACGCTAAATGGCCGCCTGAGGGACCACGCACCAGCTAGCTGCCGGTCACCCTGGGTAGGGATGTCCGAGGGCTTCCCCCAAGCATCACCGAGTAGACAGAGGTAGGGAGAGCACGGCTAGGGGCAGACTCTGGTTTGAATCCCAGCTTGGACCCTCGAAGAGTAGGGGCAAGGCTGCAGAGACCACCACAAACTGCTGGTGGGAATGATACCTGGTGGCATTGCTTTGGGAAACAGTCTGGCGGATCCTCAAATGGTTAAACAGAGTTACCAGGTGACCTGGACATTCTGCTCCTAGGTCTTTGCCCAAGAGAAATGAAACAGGGCTCTGCCTGGAAACCTACACAAGCATGTTCACAGTAGCCCAGAACAGAGACGACCCAAATGTCCGACAACAGGTGAATGGATAAATAGGGTAGGTTTATACCATGAAATATGAACCAGCCGTAGAAAAGGAAGGAAACACTGACACACAACGGTAGCACGGACGAGCTCTGAAGCATCTTGAACGAAGCCGGACACAAAAAGTCACATGCTACATGGTTCCACTTATGTGAACTATCCAGAATAGACAAATCCACAGAGACAGAACATAGCTTGGCGGCTGCCGGGGTGGGGCAGGAGTGGGGGAAGGGAGGGATGGGGAATGACTGCTCATGGGTATGAGGCTAAATAAGTAAAACCTTTAAAAAATTTTAACAATGGGTATGGGCTTATTTTGGGGTGGTGGAAATGCTCTTAAATTAGATAGTGGTGATGGTTACACAACTTGGTGAATATGATAAAAGTCCCTGAAAAGGGGTAAATTTTATGATAGGTAAATTACATCTTAATTTAAATCATAAATAAGAAAAAGGGGGGAAAACATCAAACTAAAAATCAGCCTTGGTGCCTCGGGTTCCTTGCCAGCACATAGGGACAATGACACGCCTACCCCGAGACTGTGTGAACAGCAAGTCGGTTAATATACATAAAGCACTCACAACAATTTCTGGCACATAGGAGGACCCTGGAACTGTCACCTCGTATTTGTTAAACGTTATCTGACAATTTTGCAAAGTTAATATCTTTTGCTTCTGACTGAAATATGTCACATACTCCTTGCAAACCATTTCAGACATTTAGACATGCAAAAGCCTGATAATCTACCCAGACCCCCACACTGCCACACCCTGGAGTTCCCGGGGACTCAAGAATTTCCTTTATATATTCTAACATATACAGTTTTATGTGAAAAGTAAATACATTATAGAAATCTAACTATAGGAAAATACATTGTGTCTTGGGAGCTATTTCCATGTCACTACACAGACAGCATACTTTTTTTTTTTTCTTTTCTCAAAGCAGCATCATGTTTCAGCACAGTGACGAGTCATCATTTAACTAATCCCCTATTAATGGACATCTGGATTGTTTCCATTTTTGAAAGTATTTTCGAGCAAGACATCCTTTTACTTATGTCTCGGCATACTGTGTGAGGGCTTCTGTGGGCTACATTCCTAGACATCAGAAGACAGGATGCGATTTAGCAAAGGGAAATAAAGCTCTCTCCCAAAGAGCGTTTCCATGTCCCCCCCAACAGGCAGTGGGACTGTCCACCCGCTTATACCTTTGCCAACACTGTGTCCTGTCAGTCATTTTTATTTCACTAATCTGATTTGTGAAAAAATGGTGTTTTGTTTTCATCTGCATCTTTGATACTCAAGTGAACATCTGCTCATAGGTTTATTGGCTTTTTTCTGCTCACTGCCTTTCAAGTTCTCAATATTTTAAGTGCATTTTAAAATCGCTTTTTATTTGTCATGAAGAGACAATTCCTTCCCAATTAAGCTGTGGTTATGAGGCCTTGTTATTCCTACCACTTAAAAGATGCTTTATGGGGACGACTGGGTGGCTTAGTGGGTTAAGTCTCTGCCTTCGGCTCAGGTCGTGGTCCCAGGGTCCTGGGATCGAGCCCTGTGTCGGGCTTCCTGCTCAGCGGGGAGCCTGCTTCCCCTTCTCTCTCTGCTCTGCGCTCTGTTGCTCTCTTTGTCTCTCTCAAATAAATAAATAAAATCTTTTAAAAAAATAAAACAAAAATGAAAATATCCATTATGCTAATTTCCAATTCATTGTCAGTGGCAGAAATTCCAAACTGTGTGGCTTGGAGTCCCTGCTTAGTAACTGTTAGCATCCCCAATCTACCTGCAGAGTGAACTCAGATTTACTCAGGACTTGCATATCCATGGGATATTCCATTTCCAAAAAGTTTGTGTCCGTTAAAGATGATGTACGAAGATTCTGAGATCTTCCTAAAATCCTTTCTACCTACTTCTTTCAAATGTCTCCTTCCCAGTGTTTTGATATATTTTTTTTAAAATGGTGCTGAATTTCTCTCCTGTGCCTGCCACATGACATGGCATTTCTCAATTATTTTTCCTTGTATCCTTCTGGAAACAAATGTTTAAAAAAGAAGAAGATGATGTTGATAATCTTGGGTGATGCTGACCTTTGAGGACCAGAACCCTGATCCTCCTCTGGCACGGGGCCAACTGCTGTTGGCGTCGCACTTCCTTCTCTCAGGTGAGGTCCCTAATGGGTTCTCACCTGTTGCTCTAGCCTCTGGACCTCTGTTCTTTCCGGCCATACCCATGAGGCAGCCAAACCACAGGCGGAAAGGGACGCCCTCTCTAGGGCTGACTAGGTAGGAGCCCACGGCCAGGGCTGCACCTGGGCCCAGTAGTGCCAAGTAGAGGACGGGGTCAGAATTAGGCTCATGGGTTGAGTCCCACCCCATCCTAAGCACAAGCTCTGTCACTGCTCTGAACCTCAGTGGGATATTACTTGAGAAGCAGGAGAGTTGTTGAAGATGAATGTGGAGCCTGGTGCAGAGGTGATGCACCATGATCTGTATCTGTCACGAGGAGCAAACCTAGGGAGCCCCGGGCCTAGCAGCACATGGGCCAACCACAGATGTTGACCTACTTCAAGATGGAGGAGCTGCTGCTCTGAGATGAGCAGCTTTGGATGCCCTGGGGTCAGTCCTTTGGCCCCTCCTCTATATGCTCGTCCCCTCTAGAATCTTCTCTCGTCTCATGGCTCTAAAGCACCATGTGCTCCCGACCTCAAATGTGGACCTCCAGCCCAGGCTCTCCTACAAACTCCACTCCCCTACCAAGATGCCAATGCCGGGGCAGCAGGAGCACGGCTGTCGGCATCCCTACCTTCAGCACCTCGGACAGAACCTGGCTCAGGTAGGGGCTGGGTAAACACTGAGTGAGCACACGAATGCCATCAGGTAAACTTAAAAACGCCTCTAGGAAGCAAGAGTAAGGCAAATCGCACAACGACGGGCCCCTGGTGGCTCAGTGAGGAGCGCCTGTGATTCCTGATCTCAGGGTCAGTTTGAGCCCCACAGTGGGTATAGAAATCACTTCAAAAAAAAAAAAATAAAATCTTTTTTTTTAAATCGCACAATTGATACTATTCAAGTGAAAAGATGTTTTTAACGCAGGAGGAGAAGATAGGAGAGTTTATAAGGCATCAGCGACTTTGCGGGGTCCTTCCCTGGGTCTCGGGCCCGGAGCTCTGGCTCCCTCATCTCCGTGCGGGGCTGGGCTCAGAGGCAAGGGCTCTGGATTCATATCCTGCTTCTGGCGACTCCCCAGCCACGGGACCCTGGGTGAGACTTACTCAACTCTTCTGCACCTCAGTTTCTTCCCCTGGGTAGTGAGAGATAGTAAAGGCAGCCAAGCTGCTCATGGGTCTGTAAGCCGGGACTTAGAGAAGATGGGGATGGAGAAACTGAGGGAGGCGTCACGCCAGCGGGAAGCTGTTAGCGCTTACCGGCACATTTTGGTGGTAGAATTAAAAAGTTTCACTTTGTAGCCGCTGTTGCAAATGAGCAGGAAGAGCTCCTTGGTGAGCGGTGGGTACCAGACCATACAGGTGGGATAGTTGCCCTGGTCGGTGCGGTGAATGTCCAAGATCTCCAGGTTGTCTCTGCAGCTCTTAAGAAGATTATATTCAATCTGCAGAGGAGGCCAGATAGACACACATGAGGCTTGAGCCAAAGAAGGCAGTCAACAGTCCTGTTCTGGGGGACAGTACTGGTCCCCCTAAGAGAAGACTTGCCTAGACCCTCACTCCTAACAGGCTGCCCTGATGAGCATTCCTTATGAGCAAACACAATGAGCTGCTCTAAAAACACGATGCTACTTACCCCTCCGGACTCCCCTGCCAAGTCATACTGTTGTGCCCATTTTACGGGTTAGAAAGCAGAGGTTCAGAGAGGTTCGGTGGGTTGCTCAAGGTCACATAGCTAAGAAGTAGCAGGATGAGAATTCAAATTTAGGTCCAACGGACCCCAAAATCCGAACTCTCACAGTTGTGTCCTACCGTCTCCCTTACCATTATCTCGGGAACTCTTCAAGGGTAGGAATACATTCATACCTAATCTCTATACTTGACAGTCATAAATTGGTAGCTTGCCGAATTTCATCCACTGGCAGGTTTTGGTGGCCAGACCATAACGAATGGATGACTGGACGGCCAGTAAAGGAGAGATGGGAATGGAAGAAAGGGAAGGAGCGAGGAACAAAGTTTAGATGCACAGATACAGATCTTCCTTGACTCGGGGTGGGGTTACGTTCCAATAAACTGTTTTAAGTTAAAACGGTCATAGACAAAAATGCACTTAATATGCCTCCCCTACCGACCCCCACAGCCTGACCTGGCCCACCCTAATTGTGCTCAGAACACCGAAGTGAGCCTACAGTTGAGCAAAATCACCTACCACAAAGCCTGTTTTATAATAAAGTGTTGACTACCCCATGTAATTGATTGAACTCTGTCCCAAGCTTGACAGAACGGCTTGGCTGTGTGGGTGCAGCTGGTGGCCGGTGTGCTGGCTGTTCACCCTCATGGTCGCACGGCCGACGGGGAGCTGTGGCCGCTGCTCACCATCACACCAGAGGAAGGGACCACAGATCACGAGCCCGGGACAAGAACCAAAATCAAAATGCCAAGCGTAGTTTCTACTGTAAGGAGTACTGCTTTCGCGCATCCTTGAGAACAAGTGTCGACTCAGAGAGCTTTATGCTACCTCACTGTACATTCATTTTCTCCAACAAGGACCCAGACTGGGGGCCCGGTTCTAGGCCAGATGCCAGGGACCCAATCTCACAGGAGTGAGGTAAACGGACATTGAACAGCTCACCAAGAGCCTGTCCCTCCCGAGGCTGAGCAGCCTCGGCTCGTTGCTGTCCAGATGAACCCCAAACAGAAGACTGCGGATGCTTTTGCGATGAGAACGAAGCCTTGCCAGGTATTCCCAGACCCGGTGTCCGTTTCTGACTACCACCATGTAAACGGCCACAGTAAAATACACGTCCTGAATTGGAGCCAAAGAGCAGAAGTTATTCCTTTTTCAGTTTTGTAACTTAAAAATCATCACCATGTTTTCCATATTAATGCTGCCTTTAGGGCATTTTATCCAAAAGGAGATTTTAGTCTGTCTGAGCAAGTAATAAAATCACACCCATTTTATAGATGGGAAAACTCAGGTTAAAAGTAGATAAGCCACAAAGGTAAGGGGGGGGTTAGAAAGCATCCGCCTGACACTGGGGCCTTCTTTCCGGTCCCCACCTCATTCTGTGTGGAAAACTGAAACCCTGACTCTTTTTGCTTTGCTCCTCCCTTCTCTGTATCCAGCCATGCAAAATGAAAAAGGTATGATTTCCACGGCTGAGAGTGAGTTGGGAGTGTGCGCAAGACCAGCCTAAAGGGAAAGGGACACCTAACTTGGGAGCTGCAGGGGCCCGGAGGCTCGGCGGCCGGCCTATGAAGGTTTGGAGCACAAAGACCAGGGTAGAGGCCGGGCACACAGGCAGGGGTGGGGGCGCAGCAGTGACGTGGCAAGCAGCGGTGGCTCTTCCCCCTCACCCAACATCAAGGCAGGACGAGCGCATGGCAGACCAGGAGAGCTGGCAGGAAGAGAGAGGCTAAAGGTCTCAGAAAATCTTTACTGAGCTTAAGAGCCCTATTCATAGAGGGAAGGAACGGAATCCAAAACACCGGGGGAAGATGGTGCTTTGAGATACATGAGAATGTCATCTTGTCAAAAATCAAAGAGAAAGATGAAAGAAGGGGACGCCGAGGAAGGGGTCCGGAAACCAACACACCGACATGAGCTGTCAGGATGGCAGAATCCCCGCCTGCGCGTCCTGAGGCCTAGGCTCCTTTCGAGCGACAGTCCCTCCTCTCTCTATAGAGGCCTTGTGGAGATACAGTTCACACCGCACACAGTTCACACCTTTAAAGTGTATGACTCTGTGGTTTTCAGTGTATTCACAGATCTCACCACCACAATTTTAGAGCATGTTCACGACCCAAAAAGAACCCCGAATCCATTAGCACCCCCCCCCCTCGCCCGCCCCCCCCCCCCATGCCCTCTCTCCCTTTTGGTGGTAACAAGGTTGCTAGATTCCCTGGACAGTTCCCAGTGGAAACACTTACAGCAGTCGCCATGTACTGGGAGTCATGGGAGAAGCTGATATGAGTCACGCTGGTTCTGGAATATTTGAAAGGCTCTGGGATTTGGTTTTCTAAGGACATTGCATCAAGAATGTAAACTGTCCCCTCTGTGAAGCCAGCTCCAAGAAGGGCTCCTGAAATCACAAGCCAGAGAACAATGCTGGAAAAGAGACTTCATTCCTTCAAAAAACACCGACTCCAGGCCAGGCTGTGCTCTAGGAGCTGAGAAGACAGTAATGAACGTGACAGACCAGGACCCCCGGAGAGAAACGGAAAAGCATAAGGCTCTGGGGTGAGTGTTCAGACACTAACTAGGCACCGAGAGTCGGCAGGGTCCAGGACAAGGCGTCTCATCTAGCCTGCTGGGGGGAGCGTGGCCTAAGTAAGCTTCCTGGAAGCTGTCACAGCCAAGGGCACAGCCATCTGGGTCTGTTTTTGACTTGGAGCCCAAGATAGGCTGATATAATGAAAATACCTTCAGGATTGTAGGTTAGACTCTGGACGCCCAGCCCCTTCTCAAAGACCCTGCTGAAAAGGTACTTTTTCTCCTCATAATCCCACACTTTGATCATCCCACAGAAACTGCCAATGGCGATGAGGGGCTGGTACGGGTGGCAGGAGATGGCACAAATGGCATCCTTGGGCTCCACGAATAACTTCTCAAGTTTGGTCCCATCTGCCGTTAAGTGGTACACTGTCGCATCCGACGTTCCAATGATAAGATTCCTGTTTGCCAAGAAGGGACCCGACAGTATCAGTGTTTGCGGCGCATGGGGCACGGAGGCTATTCTGCTTCTAATTGCACACGAAACGCCTCTGTCGTCTGCAATTTAGTGACATTATTAACCCAGCGTCTCCAAAAATATACTACCAATACCCAACAGCCTCCATTTGCAAGGGAAAAAGCCCACATTTCTACATGTAAATGCAGTCATTAAGTATGCAGATGGACAGTCAGTTGTACAATTAGCTAATCTGCACATGCAAATATTCATTTGTGTATGCAAATATGGAGTGTGGTGCACACATACAGATGTGCCTGCAAATGCTGCAAGGGTAATTAAGCAGACTCGCAGATAATTCAGTCTTGAAATGTTATGGCTATTAATTATCAAATGCCTTTAACCGCAGCACTAGGACAAACTCGGCTTCGGGAGAAGATACCAAGCTCCTGCAAAGGCCTTCAAACACAACAGAGACTGCAGCTCAGGGATAAAAGCCCTTTCCAGTTTCCAGTCGCTAAAGATCCTTAATACGCATAGAATGCTTCATTCTAAAAAAATGACTGAACGGTGATTCTAATCAGCTGCGGAGATCCACCTGCGGGCCCCCGAGAAGGACCGAAGAGGAAATCCCGCTCTGTCTCGTGTCCCGGGAGCAAGGTGGCCATTCCACCGCGTGCCAACCGACAGAGAGGGCAGCAATCATTTCTTGGCCATTCAGCGGACTAGATTCATTAACAACCTACCTTACAATAAAAAGGTCACCTTTTAGAGTGCAGTCTGGAGGATAGTTTGATTTTTCGGTGGGGGGAGCTGCTGGGGTCTTGGAAAACGACAGGGTCCTTATGGAGCTCAGTTTGAAGTTGCTGTACCAGTTAACAATGGACAGGGTCCGATCGTAGAACTTAATGTTACCTCTAATATCACCTGTGACGATATAGCTGAAATGGAGAAAAACATCTGTCTGGGAAGGAACAGTAGTAACTACCAGGTACTGAACAGATAATTTTGTGTCCGGCTCTGCACTCCAGGTGTTGTAAAAATTTCACTATAATATTGTCCTACAAGGTTGATTTTACTGTTGTTTCACTTTACATCTGGGAAACGAAGCCTCTGAGAAGTTGAGAAATTTGCTCAAGGCCCCGGGTGGGGGGGGTGGTTTGCCAGATTTAGCAAATAAAAAATGCAGGACGCCAAGTGAAATTTGAATTTCAGTGAAGCAAGCAGTAATCTTTCAGCAGAAGTATGTCCCAAATACCGCCGGGGACCGACTTCCACACGGCAGCCCCATCAGGCCCCATGGCTAGACTGTGCGGGGATCCAGGTGTACCCAATGCAAAGCACATGCTCCTCTCTCTTCGCCCCGCCCTCCTACATCAGCCAAGGGCAGTGGCAGTGGGCGGTGACTGACATTCTCTGCCACGAGACCACAGAGGACACCAGAGTCCGTCCACCAGCCCTCTGAAATCACACAGCTTGGCAAAAGCACACAAGCCGCGTTACGGGAGGGCACTGCTGTCAGAGCCATATAAAACCCTGTCCGGTCGTCACAGCCAAAGGCAGTGTCGCGTGACAAAATGGCTTTTATTTCCAGTCCTCAGATCTATCCCAAATGGGCTTTTTCTTTTTTTTTTTTTTTTAAAGCTTCTGGCATAAGTCTAATCACAGTGGGGGGGGCAGGATGGGGAATGAATTTCCTCTTATAGATGCAAAGTGATTAAATGCAGTTTCTGATTAATAAGCGAGGCAGGTGGGCAGAGTAATTGGCGAGAACATCGTTCACTGCCCTCTGCTGGAAAGAAATGGCAAAAC
>NC_081564.1:7049150-7072271 GCF_022355385.1 Mustela nigripes
TACCATGGAAAGAGGGGAACCCAGGTCTGGTCTTCCCTGGGCCCTAGCCCCCTAACTAATTAAAGGCTGATTCATCATCAGCTGCAATTCTACTATCGTCTTTTCCGCAACCCTGAGTGAGGACAATTTGCATTTCTCTTTGTAAAGACGTGCCAGGACCTCACCGCTCTCTGGATTAAAAGAAATGAAAAGGAAAGCAGGGCTTTTGGAAAGCAGATGGCACAGTGATTCTGACCACGTGTGCACGGTCCCTATCATGAGGCAGAGTCCTCCGTCCCTGTGGGGAACTTCTCAAGCATCCAGATAACGACCATTTTCATTTAGAGCTCCTCTGTGCCAGACAAGGTACTAGAGTTTTACGTGGCTTATCTCACAAAAATTCTCATAAAATCACTCTGAGGGAGAGGGTTGTCATGCCTGTTTTGCAGGTGGAAAAATGGAGGCTCAGCCAAGTTAAGCTCCTTGCCCCGAGTCGTTCAGCAAGGAAGGGATACGTCTGGAAATTGAACCCCTTTCTGTCTGAGACTAAGGCTTTTTTTTTTTTTTTAAGATTTTGTTTATTTATTTGACAGAGAGAAATCACAAGTAGATGGAGAGGCAGGCAGAGAGAGAGAGGAAAGCAGGCTCCCCGCTGAGCAGAGAGCCCGATGCAGGACTCGATCCCAGGACCCTGAGATCATGACCTTGAGCCGAAGGCAGCGGCTCAACCCACTGAGCCACCCAGGCGCCCTGAGACTAAGGCTTTTAATGACACTCTCTGAGCTCCCATAGTCTCTCCAGCCAGCGAGCTTTTAAAGTCCTGTTGTATTTCACCTTTTCATAATGGGTGATATTTTGTAATTAGAAAAAACAATACAGGGCACCTGGGTGGCTCAGTGGGTTAAGTCTCTGCCTTCAGCTCAGGTCAGGATCTCAGGGTCCTGGGATCGAGTCCCACATCAGGCTCTCTGCTTGGCAGGGAGCCTGCTTCCCTCTCTCTCTCTCTCTGCCTGCCTCCCTGCCTACTTGTGATCTCTGTCAAATAAATAAATAAAATCTTTAAAAAGAAAAAAACAATATAGCTATTTATGTTATTTTCTTAAAATTAAAGTATGTAATATTTAGGGTGAAAATGACTGTAATTAGTGTGAAAGGAAAAAAAAACAGTTTTTGTTTCACCAACACAAAGGGATTTTTTAAAAGTAATACACGGCCATGATTTTTTTTAAAAAAGCAAACCAATTAGTACAAATGAGATCATGAGAAGAGGGGAAACCACCCCCACCCTTGCTCCCACTTCTCTGGTCTTTTCCTCAGAGATACCAAACATTCCCAGTTAATAAGGAATTTCCCCAGAAATATTCTCTGCATATACAAAATATGTGTGTACATCCAAAAAGGTTTTAACATACTTTGGTAATCACTGATAGCTGCTTTTTAATTAAGTTAATTACCGATCCACTGTAGTGAGCACAGTGAGGCCCTCTTTCTGCAAATGAACCAGTTTACAAGGTTTGATTTGAGGGAAGCCCGCAGAGGCGGAGGCAGACGACGTTGGGCGGTGGATGTCCCAGACAACCAGCTTCCCTTCCATTGTTGCGGAAAGTATTTGTGTTAAATTCAAATGAAAGACTGACTGGCTAAATTTTCCCACGAGCTTGTTGAAGGTCTGCATTTCAGAAGACAGATTATAAGTTACGTTGGTATACATGTAAAACAAAGCATTTGTCAATAGGGCCTATTTTATAATATTACATTGATTTACAGTAGGAAAAAGATACAATTAGAAAAGCCAATCGCTAAGAAATCTCTCCCCCGTGGATTGCCTCGGTGCAGGCCATTCTGAACCTCTGAAGGTGTGCTAGGAGCGAGTGAAGGGCTGTGTACGGGGTTCATTAAACTGTCTGCTTAAAGCAAATGAAAAAGTGTTTAACCAGTTGTTTATACCTGCTGAACTTCTCTTACCGAGGTTTCAGAGACTGATAAAAGAAACTAATGTCCCTGCCTTGTGCAAAAGCATGTCCGGTTGTAAGATATCACAAAATAATTATCCCAGTCTTATAACTATAAACTTTTCCCATAAACTATTTTCCCATCAGTAGAAATTAAGTACTGTACACAGACATGCCCCTGACACCTCAAGAAATTTGTGCTACATAAAATAAGGCATGAGGGCCATCTTTCTTAGGCACTGTCTTGGAGACGAAGTATAGAAAGAACCCAGAGCGGTGAGTGGAGTCCTGCAGTGAATGTTCAGTGAATGAATCAGTCAAAGAAATGTCTTCATTTGTCACGGGTACAACAAGTTTGCTGCCCCCTTCTCTAATGACACGGAGAGGACCCTAGGGCTCACCTCTTCTGCCTAGAACACAGGAGGGTCAGGAAAACAATAACTAGTCAAGGGAGGGCATCTGCTTCCATACAAGGCATTTTCATGGCTTGTGGGTTCTGTATTTGCAAACTCACCTACTCACAAAAAATTATTTATAACCCCATGGGGCGCCTGGGTGGCTCAGTGGGTTAAGCCTCTGCCTTCAGCTCAGGTCATGATCTGAGGGTCCTGGGATTGAGCCCCGCATCGGGCTCTCTGCTTAGCAGAGAGCCTGCTCTCCCCAACCGCCAGCCTCTCTGCCTACTTGTGATCTCTGTCTCTGTTAAATAAATAATAAAATCTTTAAAAAATTTATTTATAACCCCAAAAATCAACCCTTGTGGCCCCTTCATGATTGTTTGCAGATGTGTGCATATGCGGAGTGGCAAAAATTTGACTCTCGCTATGCGCACGTCCCCAGCTGAGGTCCAGTGAGGACATGCTCTGCCGTCTTCTTCCAGCTTTCAAGCTGTAAACAAGAGTCCTTTCCAGGGTCTGCTTAGCGCCACGTTGTTCATGTTTTTGAGGTGCTTTTTGTTAGTGAGGCAGTATTTAACGCCA
The DNA here is from genome assembly GCF_022355385.1 of Mustela nigripes. Taxonomy (NCBI): domain Eukaryota; kingdom Metazoa; phylum Chordata; class Mammalia; order Carnivora; family Mustelidae; genus Mustela; species Mustela nigripes. The sequence goes on from NC_081564.1 coordinate 7,052,062, forward strand.
AACACGGTACTGAAAGGCAGTCTAGTGATGTGCCTTCCAGAGCACATACCTGAGTTAGATAAACGTCATTCAGATATGAGTTCCAGAGCTGCTGGCTGTGAGCACTAACACATCAACATTGTGTATTAAATACGGTGTCTTCAAACGAAAATACACGTAATACAAGGTTCTGTATCTATCTGTGGGTGAAACTGTTGTGACCCGAGGCTGGCAGGACCCCAATCCTGTACTTCTCCTAGGACCGATGACTTCGTATTCCCTGAGGTGTGCAGAGACTTTGTGAAATGGAACTGCCACGCATAATGAGAATTGAACTTTATTGTTTGATAACTTTGATTTGTGAAAAAGAGGTTTGGACAGAATCATTTCTCTTTGTATTCATCTATCTCAACTTTTTTTTTTTTTTTTTGGCATTCCCTCTTAAAAATAAATTTCTATAAATCGTAATAAGAGTGAAGAAAGGAAGCAGAAGAAACACCATAAGGTGCTGACTTAGGGCAGATTACATGGGTGTCAAACACAGAAATTGTGGCAGGAGACGGGACCCGAGGCCCACCTCAGATATGATTATGGCCCCAGGCGAGCCGGCAGGCAAGATACCTGTTTCCTCCAACACCTGCTGCACCGCCTTTCTACTGGCTCTGAAACGTCTAAATAGCCAAGATCACGTTTATTATTCTGAAAACTGGGTAGCCTAAAAAGGAGCCACTCACATTCGACTATTTATTATATCACTCCCAAATAATTTTTCATTCTTTGTCCTATGAACACATACATTGGTAAAGCCATCACTTTTTTGGGTATTTTCTCAGAGTAGTCAAATTTCTTTTCCATAATATTTTATTTTGAATAATGTTTCCATTATTTTCAGCTGACGATTCAATATGGTAAAGGACCCAAGTAAAAATGTCAAATCATTTCCCCACGGTGTAATATCAAGACATACAAAGGGTAGCCCGGAGTGAATAAGCTTACACATATTTACTCTCCACAACATCTGACATATAAAAATGCGGGAGGCATACTCACTTTTTCTGTTAAACGTGGGGCACTGTGAGCAAGTAGATCTCCCTCTTCACACTGAGGGGAACAGAAAAAATAATCACTACTACAAAAAGACCTGGTTTCTAAAAGAAAGAACTACTATAACCACAAAATCAAAAGAAATGCATCTAAACAGGGCTAGAGCTTTGCAACCTCTACAGATAAGAGAACCTGCTGCCTCAAGGAACATCTGAAAACATTCTGAAAGAAAAGCAAATACGTTAAAAAAAAATGCCACAAATGATTGTGACTTTAAATGGTAGTAAATGAAAATCTGAATGCTATATTTATATGGCATTAAAGCTGCAATAAGTCCTGGAAGAAACAACTAGCACTGAAAATTGGTGATTGAAATCAGTGTTTTTGTTTTGCATTTTTAATTGAGGTAAAATTCACATAACATAGAATTAGCCATTAATCATTTTATGATTTTTTAAAGATTTTATGCTTTAAATGTTTTTAAAATTTAAATTAAATTAATCATAAAGATTTTATTTTGAGGGGCGCCTGGGTGGCTCAGTGGGTTAAGCCTCTGCCTTTGGCTGAGGTCATGACCCCAGAGTCCTGGGATCGAGCCCCACATTGGGTTCCCTGCTAAGCAGGGAACCTGCTTCCCCCTCTGCCTCTTGTGACTACTTGTGATCTCTGTCAAATAAATAAATAAAATCTTATAAATAAATAACGATTTTATTTTGAAGTAATCTCTACACCAAACAACTCTAAGATCAAGAGCCACGTGCTCCGCTGACTGAGCCAGCCAGGAATTCCAACCATTCATCATTTTAAAGTGTACAATTCAGGGACATCTAGTACACTAACAATGCTGGGCACCATCCTCTCCATCTGATTCAGGACATTTTCATCACCCCAAAAGGAAGCCCCCCTCTCCATTAAGCCATAATGCATGCCCCTCCCCTAGCCCCAACCACCACCATTCTGCACTTGTCTTAATGGATTCCCCTCTTCCGGACATTTCACATCAATGGACTCATATAGCACATGGTTTGTTGTGTCTGGCTTCTTTCCTTTATCATGATGTATATGCGGTTCATTCATGTTGTAGTGGGTGTCAGTGCCTTGTTCCTTTTTATGGCCAAGTCATAGTCCGTTGTACAGACGGACCACATTTTGTTCATGCATTCACTAGCTGATGGACATGTGGTTTGCTTTTGGTCACTGACAATCATACTGCTGCTATGAACGTTTGTATGTTTGTATTTGTCTGAGTGCCTTTTTAAATTCTTTTGGATTCAAGGGCGCCTGGGTGGCTCAGTGGGTTAGGCCGCTGCCTTCGGCTCAGGTCATGATCTCAGGGTCCTGGGATCGAGTCCCGCATCGGGCTCTCTGCTCAGCAGGGAGCCTGCTTCCCTCTTTCTCTCTCTACCTGCCTCTCCATCTACTTGTGATTTCTCTCTGTCAAACAAATAAATAAAATCTTAAAAAAAAAATTCTCTTGGATTCAGGAATTGCTGGGTCATGTGGTAATTTTATGTTTAACTTTGATGTTTTTTTAATCTCACGATTCTGCCCTATGTCAGTATATACATTGCTGATCTGTTTGCTAATTCCTTTCTAAAAGGGGGTAAAAACCAAGGTCTTGAAAAACCCTGTATTTTTTTAAACCTGTTAAATACATTCAAATAAATATTTGCCTCAATACTTTAAAAAATTAAATGAAATTTAAATTATCTACTTCTGATTTAATACACTAGTTTCCAATGAGTCTAAAGTAAATGCTATAATTAAATCAAAGCATTTTAATACATATTTATTGCTTCTAAGTAGATACTGTACTGTTACATTGCCAAAACATCTGTACTCAGGGAATGAACACATACTTGTCCCTACATTTAAGACAAATCAAAATATTTCTACTTACCCACAAATAATATATTGCCTGTGTTTTACTGTTGCTCACCAATTCTTTATTATTTGCTGGATTAAAAGTAAGATAGTTCTGAAATATAAGGTACAGAAATATATTATATTACAATAAATTTTCTGTTTCTCTCTGGCTAAGCTAAATGTTAAAAATAAATAATAGCTGAGTAGGAATATAAAACAGAAAAGACAACAGCATTTTGTAAGCAAAAGGAATAGAATTTAAACACTGAGTGTTAAAATTAATGGTCTCAAATGTGTTCCCTTTCTTATTTAGTCTTATTTATTATAATCCATTGGAACAAGCAAAAGTAGCACAATATTCACTAATAACCTTTACTCTGTGTCCTTTTGGACAAAAACTGCTGCATACACATTTCTAAATTTGACAAGGCCACAAGGTAACTTGGAATGAATGCCAAATACTGGAAAGAGTTTCTGATTCCTGCCAACACGGTGAATAGCCTGGACTGCCTGGCTCCCTTCCCAAAAATCAACCCTGCAGTAACTATGCAAGTGAGGAAACCACGAAGTACAGAAGCTGAACAACAGCCACACCACCACGGAGCTCCCCAGGGAGACTGAGGCGCGTGTCCTGCGGGGGTATGTGTGTGGGAGGGGGCGGCTACGGCCTGAGGTGAAGGGATGCAAGGGGCAGCCCTGGGAGACAGCTTCTAGAAACACGACTTAAGTTCCATTCCTGCCACCTCCACACCATCACCTACTCCTTGCCTGCTCCAGGAATGTGAAGGACCAGTGCCAATGTTTGAGAAGTAATTTCAGGACAGCTCAATGGCCTCAGCAGGGGTGGGGAAGGATAGGGAAGGCGGGGCGGGGGGTTGCAGAACAGTTGGAAGAAAATGCATGGACAAGTCCTCACAAAGGCTGGAAATCAGCCTCAAATCACTGCGATCTGTGATTCGATTAATCAGTTAATCTCGTTAACTTTGCCAGATGCCAGCAAGAAGCAAAAGTGAGTCTTCCTTGGAGGAAGGTACCATCCTGAGCCTCAAATTATTCCTAGACTTTTTAAAGCATGACACTGGGCATCTGATGAAACATAAGCAGGCATATGAAAGAGACATTTCCAAATGACTGACAACTGAGGGGGAATCAATCGTCAGCAAGAGACCCCAGGAGATGCAGGCATAGCACCAACACATGCAGACTTGACAATAACTGTGGTCACGATGTGCCAGAGAGTAGAGGGCACGATGGGCAATCTCAGCAGTAATTCTCTTTTTAAAAAGAATCAAATAGAAATTCTAGATCTAAAAAAAAAAAAAGATTTAAAAAACCTCAAAAGAGGATTTAACAGAAAATTAAATATAGCCAAAGAAATAATTAGTAAGTACAATGGGAAGATAAATTAGAAGAGGAAAGATCCAGACTGAAGGATAAAGACACAAAAGAACGGACAATATAGACAATAAGAGACATAAAGGACAAGACGGGTCCAATGTCTGTATAATTGGAGTACCAAAAGGAGAGGAAAGAAAAAAAGGTGATAAAAGTGATCTTTAAAGAGGCAGTGGCAGAGAATTTTGCAAAACTGAAGAAAGAAATGATATTCCAAGTTCAAAGAACCCCAGAAGATATGTTTTGGGTTTTTTTTTTTTTAGATTTTAATTTTTATTTATTTATCCTTTTTTGTGAGTAATCTCTATGCCCAACATGCAGCTCGAACTCACAAGCCAAAATCAAGAGTCACACGCTCCACTGACTGAGCCATGCAGGCACCTAGTTTTGGATTTTTAAGAAAAATCAACAACATATCCATATACATACAGACACATCATTAAAAACTGCTAATAATCAGCAGAAACCCTTAAAAGCAGCCAGAATGGGGTAGGAGGGGAAAGACATACATAACTTTCAGAAGAGGGAACAGTAAGATTGATAGTTGACTTCTCAATGGAGTGGTGTTAAGTCTGAAGACAATAATGTCAGGGCGCCCGGGTGGCTCAGTGGGTTATCCCTCTGTCTATGGCTCAGGTCATGGTCTCAGGGTCCTGGGATGGATCCCTACATCGGGCTCTCTGCTCAGCAGGGAGCCTGCTTCCCTCTCTCTCGGCCTGCCTCTCTGCCTACTTGTGATCTCTCTCCCTCTCTGTTAAATAAATAAATAAAATCTTAAAAAAAATAAAGACAATAATATCTTCAGAGTAAGGCAATAAGAACCACACTACAGCCCTATAGTTAGGGCAGATAGCCTTCAGAAACAAAGATAATTACCAAGAGAAACGAAGGCATATATCTACAAAGACTTGTGCATAAAAATTCATGCACCTTTGTTTTCAACAGCCACAAACAGGAAACAGGGCTAATGTCTTTTAACAGGTGAAGAAGCAAATTGTGACATATCCATTCGATGACTACTCAGTATTCACATTTTAAAGGACATAAAGAGGAATAAGGAAGAATAAACTATTGTTGCATACATAGATGAATCTCAACAATTAAATCGAATAAAAGAAGCCAGAGCCCTCCACAAAGAGAGTCCATTTCTGTAAAATTCCAGGGCATACAAACTAACAGACATTAATAAACAGGAGGAGGGTAGGTGCTGGGAGGTAGGCGGAGGGTGAGTTTAGGGTTATCCCCATCACAAAGGGAAGTCACTGAAAGACTTTAAGCAAGAGAGAGATATGATCTGTCCGGCTCGTTTAAGAACTGTCGCTCTGGCTGCTGCAGGAAGGCAGGAAGGGCCAGGACAAGAGCGAACACGGCTCAGCCGGAAGGATGTCGGAGTCACGCAGGGAGCTGTGGTGCCAGCGGAAACGGAGAGGGAAGGGAGGATTTGGGGTGCATCTTGGGAATGAATGCACAGGCCTTAAAAGTCATGGGAATGGATGAGAACACCCAGGAAGAAGGTGCCGCCGTGAGAGGAGCTCCCACAACTCAACCCTGAGGACGGCCAGCATTAGAAGGTGTGCAGAGAAAGAGGACAAGCCCACAGAGGAGCCCAGGGAAGGCTGTGAGCCCAGGGAAGGGGTCTTCAACAACCACTGGGAACGGTGCTAGTGAGGATGTAATAGCCCTCGCTTGACTTGGAAACGCCAGGGACTGTGATAAGCACAGATCTGGTAGGGCCATGGGCAGGCGGAAGACAGATCAGAAGAACCAAAATGTTCATCACCGGTAGGATAGAGAAATGAGCTATATTATACTCAGACAAGAGGAGTCTACATAAGCGTGAAAATTAGTGAATTATAGCTCAGTAATCAAAATGGATGAATCTCAGAAACAAGGCAGACAAAATGAAGCCATTATGTCCAGATAGGCACCTAACAAAACAGGTAAAACAAAATACGATAGCACTGAGGGAGGGGCGCCCGGCTGGCTCAGCCGGCAGAGCCCGCAGCTCCTGATCTCAGGATTCTGAGTTCCAGCCCTATGTGGGCTGTGGAGCCTACTTCAAAAAAAGTGGTGGGGGGATCCAGGTGGCTCAGTTGGTTAAGCCTCCGACTCTTGATTTTGACTCAGGTCAGAATCTCGGGGTCCTGACATCGAGCTCCGCATCAGGCTCCGCACTCGGCATGGAGTCTGCTTGAGAGTCTCTCTCTCTCCCTCTCCGTCTGCCCGTCCGTGCTCACGTTTTCTCTCTCTCTCTCTCTTGCTCAGGAAGTCAAAAAAAAAAAAAAGGAAAGTACTGAGAGATACTTGCTAGACAAAAGTATACAGGAAAGCAAGGGAATGTGTAACACAAAACCTGGGACACTCCTTAACTAGTTAACCCTAGTTAACCCTAGTTAACCCTAGTTAACCCTAGTTAACTTGGGGATGGATTTGGGGAAGGAGGACAAAGGGCCTCCCAGGGTTTGGGTGATGTTCTTTCTTGATCAGGCAGTAAACACACAGGTACCTTTTGTTTTGTGCCTTTAAATGCACACATTTTGCTCGTATGCCTCCTTTAGCAATGAAAATATAACGAGATCGAATATTTTGTGCACAAAAGAGTAAATGAGACATCATGAAGTCGGAAAGCAGGCACAGACAGCACCTCGGAGACATGTTACTGTGAAGAAGTGCAGGGAGCCAGAGCCGGAAGGAGACGCTCCATCCGTGGTGTCCTTCGGAGATAGGGGGAAGCGAAGGCATGTGTGTCTGCTCTGGGTATAGCCACCCAGCGGAGGGACAGCTGCTCGCTGCAGGAGACGGCCTCAAGCGCCCGAGAGGAGGGCGTCTCGGGCACTGGCTGCTCTTACAGGCAGAGGGGAAGGGGCAGTGGTGAGCCTGAAGCAGGTTGTAGGCTGGGAGTGAGAACAGGCCAGTGTTTGTACCTGATGGCCCCCATTCTCTCAACGCAAAATGAAAGAGGTCATCAGCCAAGAGGAAGAGGAAGGGCCGGGGAGCGATGAAGAGAAGGTGTGAGACAGTTCGCTCTAGACACAAAACAGTCAGCCTACTAGAAAGCTGGGCTGTGCTGAGAGCTCGCTCACCCTGTGTGACTCAAGCCCAAATCGAAGGGCTCAGTCCGGCTGGGCGGGCAGGAATGCAGGGCAGGCAGAAGATGGCAGAATCCTTCCAGACTTGGGGCCTTGCAGCGCTGTCCACAGCACATTCCGCTGTGACCGAGATGTTGGCTCATCTGTTCTGTCGAACGTGGCAGCCACTGACCACAGGGGGCCGGGGAGTACTTGAGACGTAGTGACATGGAGGAAATCAATCTGTAGTTTTATCTCACTCTACCTGACTTAAATCCAAGCAGCCACATGTAATCAGCAAAGTTTCATGGCACAGAATCCCCCCAAAATCAGTTGCGTTTCTATAGACTAGCAATGAAAAGCCACGAAGGAAATTAAGAACACCGATCCACTTACGATAGCATAAGAAGACCTAGGAATAAACCTTCGGTGGAGGGTTTGTTCACTGCAAACGGCACTGCTGAAGGAAACTCGAGAAGACGCAAGTGAGTAGAAAGACGGCCTGTGCCCGTGGATTGTTTTTTGTTAAAGATTTTATTTATTTATTTGACAGACAGAGATCACAAGTAGGCAGAAAGGCGGGCAGAGAGAGCGGGGGGAAGCAGGCTCCCTACTGAGCAGAGAGCCGGATGCGGGGCTCGATCCCAGGACCCCAAGATTATGACCTGAGCCAAAGGCAGAGGCTTTCACCCACTGAGCCACCCAGGCACCGCTGTGCCCGTGGACCGTTAAGAGGACAACTGCCCAAAGCAATCCACGGATTCAATGCAAGCTCTAAAAAGTCTCAGAGCGGTTTCTTGCAGCAAGAGAAAAGCTTGCTATAGGCTACTGTATCAGCTCAGCTTATAAAAGCTGTGAGGAAATTTTTTGGAGACCTAGAGGGATGATGGGGGCCAGAAGGAGCGAGATGGACACAAAGCTGCCGCATGACGTGTGCCCCGCTAAGCCCAGTCACCCAGGCCCTCTGACTGGGTTCTGGGTCCTGCACCCAGGTGAGCACTTTGCACAGTGTCTGGTGTATCGGAGGGACTGAGCAGCCGTGTGACAGGCGAAGGGTGCAAAGGACAAGTAAGACGACACAGAGCGGAAGAGTAGACTTGGTGGGTGTCCTTGGCAAGTCGCTTCAAGCAAACTGGGTCTCAGGAGCAGTTAAGAGCGTGGGTCTAGAACAGGAAAGGCTGCTGGCCTGTGACTTCAGACAAATTACCTAGCACTTAACAGTAGCAGTCCACTGTGTTACTAAAGAACTCCTTCCCAGCCCGTTTGCATGGACTGCATGAGATGCTTGCTCTAACAAACTTAGCAGAACCTGGCACATAATATATGCTCAAGAAAATATTGCTCACTATCATCAAGATTAAAATGAGTTCAAGGACACGATGGTGTTTTTTTACAAGTGCTAGTGTACCGTAACTCAACACCAGCAAAACCCAAAGTAGGTTTGGACCTGGGCTCGGTGTGACTGTAGACACAGCTTTGCACACTCAAGCTGAGCTCACCTGAACACCATATTCTTTGAGGAGCTTGAGGGTACACGCTGGCGTTTCCACAGCTAAGGTCCACCTCCAGATGCAAACTTCCTGTGAGTGACAGCAGATGGAGAATGAGAAGGTTCCTGAAGGCTGCTGACGAACCCAACACCTCTCGCGGTGGCCGTGTAACTTTGGCTCGGGAACATGGCACTGTGAGCTGAACCCCAGGGAGAGAACACCTAGCGAGGGGCCATGGGGTCCGGTCGTTCCCTGAGAGCATCACAGATGCCATGTGGCCTGAGCAGAGCTGCTCACCGGGACACACTTGACAGGCTGGCCAGCCCGCTGAGGCGGCCTCCAAGTGCTCCGTACCTGGATTTCAGCATCGGAGATGGTTGCCAGATATTTGGCGTCCCGGGTGATGGCTATGGCCTCGATGCCGTGGCCTTCTGGGCAGCTGTCAAATATTGTGTGCACAGGAATGCTGCAAAACAGGACCGGGGAACACCACTTTGCGGAGGTCTGCCATGCTCCCCGGAGGGACTTGCTTCAAAAGCTAAGGAGGAACCAAATGTGGTCCGTCCGTACAACGGACTGCAATGCAGCTGTACAAAGGTAGGAAGCACCCTGCTGTATCAGGGGTGGACCCCAAAAACATCACGTGAAGTAGAGAGGCCTGACACAAAGACCACATGTCGTTCGAGCTCCCTGATATGAAGATTCCAGAATTAGAAAATCCACAGGGACGAACTGGCACATCAGGGGCTCTCAGGGGGAATGGGAGGGATGACCCATGGCTTTGGGTTTTCCTTTTGGGATTTGGGAACTAGGGGCACCCAGCGGGCTGAGGTGGTGGAGCATGGAACTCCTAACACCTTGGGTTGTGGGTTCGAGCCCCACATTGGGCGTAGAGATGACTTTAAAACAGCAGTTGGAACTAGATACAAGCGGCGATGGCACAACACTGCAAACGCGCTCAATGCCACTGAATCGCACACTTCATGACAGTGAATTTGACCTTATGTGAATTTTACATCAATTTAAAAAATAATAAAACTAACAGCATTACGCAAACGTGCCGTTTGTTCTCTTCATGAAGTCGACGGTCACCCGCTACTGAGCGCTGATTCCACGCCAGACACGAAGGACAGAAATATGGAAGAAAGATGCTGAGGACAAGACCCGGGAAATACTCAGGGAAACGAGTGCCCTCCCACCTAAGCTTTTTTCCCAGAAAAATAATAGCAAAAGTAAACAGGGAGAAATATAAATTCATGTTCATCGTGGCACTGCTTTAGTGGCAAGAGAATCTCGAAACACAAATATCCACGAATGTGGGAACTGTTAAAAAATATATATATATTATGACGTAACCATATAATGAAAAACTAGGTTACTTGCAAAAAGAATGAGGCAGGGGCGCCTGGGTGGCTCAGTTGGTTAAGTGGTTGCCTCCAGCGCAGGTCCTGGGATCGAGTCCCGCATCAGGCTCCCCTGCTCAGTGCAGAGCATGTTTCTCTTTCTCCCTCTGCCTGCCGCTCTGCCTACCTATGCTCTCTCTCTTTGCCAAATAAATAAATAAAACCTTAACAAAAAAAAAAAAAAAAAAAAAAAAAAAAGAATGAGGCCGATGTGGGAAGGTGACCAAAATTTTGAGAAAAAAAGCAAATTGCCGAACAGTGTAGGTAGCTTCATCCTGCACGAGGGAGAGAGAGTGCACACGTTTCTGTGCACGGAAGAGTCTAGAGCAACAGATTCTAAACTAAACAAGGATGACTCTGGAGATGTGTCTGGGTGAGGAAGGACTCACTTGTTTCCCCCTCATTCACTTCTCTACTGTGTCACTCGCAGGACTGTAGAACCCTAAGAAGCAGGAAAAACCTTGTCACATGCAGAATTAAATGAGATATTTAAATGTCTAAGTGAGCCAGAGAAACACAACAGAAGCAAGGATGTAGGTGATTGTGAGTGAGCAGGAGCGGGTGGCGGAAGGCCGGGTGGTAGGACCTCCTAATCCAGGACCGTGGGCTGGTGGTTCCCCATTGTTTTTCATCACAGAGCCCTTGTTACTGGAAATATCAGCAGGCCTCGGAGGTCATTCCAGTGCCCCAAATGGCTGGGACCAAATCTGTGCCTCAGCTGAGGACCTGGCTGGTTCTCTGTCACCGGAGAGGACTTCATCCCCCTGGGAAGTAGCCCCCAAAATCATTTGAGAGAAGGCAACCCTAACATTGCTGTGAATGACACAGTGATGTCCTTAGTGGGGAAAAGCATCTTATCCCTGTGGCTTTCCAGAATTAAACGGAGAGCCAGTGATGTCAGCTGGGCCTGTTCTGTAAACAATTGGTGGGAAGAGAATCTGTTTATTTTTCTTAGGAATGGGTGATGCTTAAGAGAATTTAACATTATCAGAGACTCTGATGGATTAAATTTGTGATTCTAATTTAAAGCCCGTGGTTGATTCAGACTTGTGCTTTTACATTCAAATCACACTGATTTATAAACAATATTAGAATGCTTATGAGAACTTAAGATTTGCCATAGTTATGTCTAATTTATTAGATTTACAAGAATCCCTTAAGTATGGGTGAAGGGCTTATTTTTTTAATCAGACTACTAAAGAACTTAGAGATAAAACCAAATATATTCAATTTCTAAGTGCAGTTTAAAAATGTTTAAAAGGAATTAATAATCAAATTTGTGAGTGGGGCCAAACATTAATCAAAACCCCCTTAAAGGCAATGGTAAAAATATGCTAGATTTATAAAAGGAGTAAGATTTATAAGCTGAATAAAAAGCTTAAGGAAAAACTATGGTTCTTAGTTTATCACTCTAATAAAGTGAATATTAATTCTAAAACCAAGTATTCTTTTCTGGGTCCCAAAGTCATCATTTACTGTATCATAAAACTCGTATTGACATATTGAATTATTAACCACAGATGCACTTTACTTTACAATTAAAAAGAAAAAAATCACTGCCAGAGTCACCCCTAGTCTAGTAGGGGAGACAGCTTTATAAGCAAGAGCAAAGTGGGGCACCTGGGTGGCTCAGTCAGTTAAGCCTTCGGCTCAGGTCATGATCCCAGAGTCCTGGGATCGAGCCCTGCATCAGGTTCCCTGCTCAGCAGGGAGCCTGCTTCCTCCTCTCTCTCTCTGCCTGCCTCTCTGCCTGCTTGTGATCTCTATCAAATAAATAAATAAAAACTTACAATTTTTTAAAAAAATCATATTTTTACGATGGGGCGACTGGATGTCTCAGTCGGTAAAGCATCTGGCTCTTGATTTCGGCACAGGTCACGATCTCAGGGTCCTGGGATTGAGCCACATGTCGGGCTCTACACTCAGCGAGGAGTCGGCTTGAGGATTCTCCCTCCCTCTTCTTCTGCCCATCCCCCACTCACACTCTCTTGCTCTTAAATAAATAATTAAATCTTTTCTAAAAATTGTGGAGATGGTCAGTTTTATGTTATGTGTATTCTATTTTTTTTTAAAGATTTTATTTATTTATTTGACACAGAGAGGGAGATTACAAGGAGGCAGAGCCGCAGGCAGAGGGAGAGGGGAAGCAGGCTCCTCGATGAGCAGAGAGCCTGATGCGGGGCTTGATCCCAGGACCCTGAGTCCATGACCTGAGCTGAAGGCAGAGGCTTAACACTCTAAGCCACCCAGGTGCCCCTGTTATGTGTATTCTAAATCACCATCCTGGAGGTTGCGTTACAGAGTGAAGCTGCAGAGGAGGAGGCTGGCCAGGCGGGCGTAGTGGGGCAGGGGCAGCAGAGGTGGGTTTAGAAGGCCTCTGGGAGGAGATGCAACAGGGCTTGGGGACATTTTAGCAGGAGATATCCACGGGACATCCAGGTGGAATGTTCTCCAGCAGCTTCCTCATCCATGAAAAGTGGAATTCTGAGGTGGTTATGGAGATGAAGATGGTGTGGTATCAACCCCAGGTCTGCTCCCTCCCGGCTGGAGAACAGGACCAACCACAGCCTCACCATCTTGGGCCAGAGTAAGCAGAGTCTCAGAAGGTGGGTGAAAACCAAGGGGACGTGGCATCAGAGAAGCCAAGGAAATGAAGGGTCAAATGCCACTGGGACGTCTAGTAAGATGAGGACCAGGATTAAGTAACAGGGCCCTAGGAGGTCACCGGTCACCTGGGGGACCTGCATCTTAGGACATCCAACCAAACTTTCCAGAACACCCGAGAGCATTTAACACAACTTCTTCCTAATCGTCCCCAACTGGACTCATCCACCCCCCACAACCCAATCAGGGCCTTACAATCTTATCAATTAATCTAGCACTGCCCTCTGCCTCTAGGACCAGGAATGAAGAAAGAAAACACACATGAACATCTACCATGGGCCATGTGCTGTGCCTTACTGGTCTTCACGACAGTCCTGTAAGGTAAGTGTAGTATACTGAGGACCCCATCAGTAGTCAGGTCCATCCAGAGCCTCAGGATGTGAGCATTATATGGGAATAGGGTCCTTGCAGATGTGTTATCTCAGATGAGGATGGGTTAGGATGGAGCCTAAAACCAATGACTGCTGAACTCATAGAAGAGCAGACACAAAGAGACACACAGGGGACAACGCCATGTGAAGACAGAGGCAGAGACTAGAGTGACTGGTCTACCAGCCAAGGAACACAGGGCTGCCAGTCACCAATAGCATCTGGGAGAGAGGCCTGGAGCAGGTTCTCCCTCAGAGCCCCAGAAGGAACCACCCCTTTAGGCACCCTGATTTCAGACTTCCAGCCTCGTGAACTTTGAGGGAATAACTTTCTGTTATTTTAAGCCCCTTTGCACGTGGTAATTTCTTAGAGCAGCCCAAGGAAACTAAAACAGTGGGTATGATCAGCCTCTTTTTTTATAGATGGGGAAAATCACTTCACTTCACTGGGTTAGAGTCAACTCCCTCACCTACTCTGGGACACCGCCAAACCAAGTTTCTGGGCCTAAAGAGACAAGAACTGTAAATGGAGAAATTCAAGAAGGTAATGTCACTCGACCGGGCCTCAAGGCAACAGGATGGCCAGCCTCCCCAGGCCGCTTCACCCTCACCCGGCATCCCGTCGCTGGCTTCTGCACGCCCAGACCGGCATTTCTCATTTGTTTTCCCTGAGTAGGGAAAAACAGGCCTGCGCCACGCTTACCCTGTGAAGGAGTCCCAGATGATTATCAGGCAGTCGGGCCCTTTGTCGGCAGTGGCAATCCACCGCCTGTCTTCACTGACGCAGAGGCAGGAGATCACGTTAGCATGGCCCTGCAGAAATGCAGAGAAAATGCTCTGAAACATTCAGGACAGCCGGAGAGGCTGGGGCCCCACAGAGAGAACTGAGCTCCCTCTCCAGGTTCATCAGGCTGAAAATTCCACTCCAACGGCCTTTCCCAGGCATTTCTCCACAGCCAGTGGTTTTCCGATTTTCTCTCCCTCAAAACCCCTGAAGGGTAAGCCACACTCCCCAAAAGGACAGGGGCTCCCTATAGATCTAGGCATGTGCCCAACTCTGAACCCAGGTGGGGAATAAATGTTGGGGTTCTGCCCCGCCTCCAGCCCCCTTGAAGTCCTGCTGGCCTCATCTCCCTTAAACAGTGTCCACTCAGGCCCCTGAGCAGATCTGGAGCAAAAGCCTCTTCACTGTCCTCTCTGCTTTTGCTTCCATCCCCCCACAATCCTTTCCCGGTAACTGAGGAACCTTCCGGAAACAAACAAGATGCTAGTGCTCCCTGCCAGGAAACAGCTCGTTTCCTCTCCCCTTGCTCACTCCGTGTCAGTCACACCAGCCTTCTTTCTGGAGCCCGTGGGCAGGCCTGCAAACCTGGATCTCCCTGGGTCTGGACTTCTCCCCAGACTGCCCCTGGTTGGTTCATTCTCCTCAGTCAGTCAGATCTTGGCGCAAAGTGCACATTTGCCAGCCTACCCAACTGGAGGGCCATCTTTCACTCCTGATCTCTCTCCCGCAGAAGCCCACATTTCCTTTGGAGTGCTTGTTGTAATTTGTAATTGTGTATTTATGAGACTATAAGCTCCATGAGGGCTGGGGGACTAGATCTGTTTTTTTCATGACTACAGACCCAGAATCTGAAACAAAGAGGTTCTGATAAATACTTATGGAATGAATGAATGGATGGATGGATGGATGGATGGATGGTCAAGGCCACTCCCAGCCACCTGACTCTGCAGGAGGCCGGACACCTGCCTGGCATGGAACCTATTTCTCAGCCCCCCTGCCTGCTGCTCCTTCTTCACTCTGCAGACACGAACTACCCCCTCTCCCTCCCAACAGCACTGTGCTCAGTGCTACACATTCAATGAAGCTCCGAGAAGGGCTGCTTGCTGGGCTTGTGTGTGTCTCTGGACATCTAGATCCAAACTTTGCACCCACATGGCATGGATCCCTGAATACCGACTAGGCTTTTGGGAACCCCTCTCTGATGTTTTTGACCTAGGCATTGACTTAACGATGGTCCTTATTAAAATAAATGTCCAGGGGCTCCTGGGTGGCTCAGTCAGTTCAGCCTCTGCCTTCGGCTAAGGCTTTGATCTCAGGGTCCTGGGATCGAGCCCCACGACAGGCTTCCCGCTCAGCAGGGGAGTCTGCTTTTCCCTCATGCTCTCTCTCGCTTGCTCTCTCAAATAAAAAAATAAAATCTTAAAAAGCAACAACGATGGGGCACCTGGGTGGCTCAGTGGGTTGGGCCTCTGCTTTCAGCTCAGGTCATGATCTCAGGGTTCTGGGATCGAGTCCCGCATCAGGCTCTCTGCTCAGTAAGGAGCCTGCTTCCCCCTCTCTCTCTGCCTGCCTCTCTGCCTACTTGTGATCTCTCTCTCTGTCTCTCTCTCTCTCTCTCTGTCAAATAAATAAATAAAATCTTTTTAAAAAAATTAAAAAAAAAAAAAGCAACAACGAAAACTTGCATACCTGAAGATGGTGCTGAGTATTCTTGAAGACATCGTAGATGACCGCAGTGTGGGCACAGACGTACAGAAGAACTCGCTGGTTTTCATCTCGAATGTAGTAAACAGGAAGCGAACTGTTCCATCCAAAAGACCAAGTCATGGTCTGGAAGACAAAGGCAAGACCAGCAAGACACTGAGTGCGCCGAGCCCTGAACTGTGACACCAGGCACCCCTGGCGCAGTCTCTGGAGGGCAAGGATTTCACATCATCAGTCCAAGGTGAGAGGGATCACTTCGAGAACATCCTCACCCACATGCTAGGGCGCAGAGGACCCTCGAGTCCACGACGCCGAGTGAAAGGGGCCACACACAGTGCAGGGTTGGTCCGATCCATAGAGATGGAAAGGAGCCCAGTGGCTGCCAGGGGCCTGGGGAAGGTGGGCGGGGAGTGACGGCTCCAGGATATGGATTTCTTTTGTGCGGGATGAATTAGACAGTGTGACAGCTGCACAACCTTGTGGACATGCTAAAAAGGAATAAATAATACGTTTTAAAAGGGTCAGTTTTATGAGGATGTGGAGAAATTGGAACCACTGGGCATGCTTGGTGGGACTGTGAAACAGTGCAGCTGCTGTGGAAAACCCCAGGGAGAGCTCTCCAAACACTGAAAGCAGAATTAGCGTATCATGCGGCAACGACACTTCTGGGTACCTAACTCAAAGACCTGGAAGCGGGGTCTCAAAGAGACATTCACACGCCCATGTACAGAGCAGCATACTTCGCAGAAACCAAAAGGTAAAAGGAAACCAAGCATCCAATGACGGATGAATGGATAAACAAAATGAGTGTTGTTCGAGCTTCCACAGGAAGGAGATCCGATGTTCTACAACATGGATGGGCCTTGGGGACATCACGTAAGTGAAATCCACCAGTCACAAAAAGACAAATACAGTAGGATTCCACTGACATGGTCCCAAGAGGAGTCAGATCCAGAGAGACAGAAAGTAGAATGATGGTTGCCAGGGGCAGGGCTGGGGAATAGGGAGTTGTTCGATGGGTAGGGAGTCTCCGTTTCGCAAGATGAGTTCCACGCGTTGGTTGCACCACAGTGTGAATGTATCAACTACGATGCTGTACACTTCAAAATGGCTAAGATGGTAAATTTTAGGGGCGCCTGGGTGGTACAGTTGGATCAGCAACTGACTCTTGGCTTTAGCTCAGGTTGTGATCTCAGGGTTGTGGGATCCAGCCCAACACTGGGCTTCACGAATAGTCCGCTTAAGACTCCCCTCGGCCTGGGGTACCTGGCTGGCTCAGTGGGTTAAAGCCTCTGCCTTAGGCTCTGGTCATGATCCTAGGGACCTGGGATCAAGGCCCACATCAGGCTCTCTGCTCAGCGGGGAGCCTGCTTCCTCCTTTCCCTCTCTCTGCCTGCCTACTTGTGATCTCTACCTGTCAAATAAATGAATAATAAAAAAAAAAAAAAGACTCGTCTCTGCCCTTCCCCACCCCCCTTTCAAATAAATAAAGAAATATTTAAAAGAAAGAAGAGGGGCGCCTGGGTGGCTCAATCATTGGGTGTCTGCCTTCAGCTCTGGTCATGATCTCAGGGTCCTGGGATCGAGCTCCGCATCAGGCTCTCTGCTTAGCAGGGAGCTTGATTCCCCCCATCTCTACTTGCCTCTTTGTTTGCTTGTGATCTCTCTCTGTCAAATAAATAAATAAATAAAATCTTTTTAAAAAAAGGAAAAAAAATACAGGAACAGGAACAGAAAGAAGGTGTCCTCAAGGAGCTAAACAAATTTGCAGAGGGAGGTGGTCTAGAAGAGTTGAGTTCTACAGTGAGCCCAAGGCTAACAGGGGACCCAAACGCCCAGCACACAGGACACTTGCTCTCATCAGCGACATCACGGGATGTCGTATTAGCTGGCTAAACAAGCCAAAAGCCTTCACGGGCTCCAAAACATTTTCTTTCAGACTGGGCAAGCCCAAGTTTTGCCCTTGAACTTCACTGCTCAGAGGAAACCCAGTCTACAGAAAGGAGGCTGTCAGGGGTCTGCATCTGCCACGAGGCTTTGCCCTCAACCTCGTCCATGTTATCATCCCTGCCAGCACCACCACGATCATCGTCTAGATGTGAACACCCGTCCAGCGCTCACTGTGTGTCGGGAACGACATTCAACACTCCAAGAGCCTTCGATCCCTTGTAGATCTTCCAAAGGCATAATCTACAGGGAAAAGGGGAAGTGAATCCTAGGAAGCAATTTTCAGTAGCAGGTGGAGGAAGAAAGGAAAAAACCCTCCTCCCCTTCCTTCTCTTGGTAAATGGTAATATTGTGCGGCCACGCAGATGCCTGGGGACCTCCTGGTGCCTTTCTCGGTGGCTTTCACTTTTTCCAGAGGCGAGGAGGGAAGGGGGAAAGGAATGGAGCAGGAGGAGGAAGGGAGAGAGAGGCGGAAGGGGAGGACAGACTGGCCTTGAGTCTCCCACAAGGAATGGCACCCGATGCAACAGACAAGCCACGTCCGGAATTTCCTGCCTGGGGAGCGACGCTGTCGGGCCCAGATGTCAGGCCCAGATGCACATGTCCCGCCAGAGTGCTGAACTGAACTTTAAAGCATACGAGTCTATTATTAGTTCAAACAGGATATTTCTGGTGGTATTTTTTCTTCCATATGCATAAAATTCCCTTATTTCACAATGCTTTTAAAGCATTAGAGGAAATTAAAAAACACATTACACTCACCAAAGGATACACGTTGGCGCGGTCATCCTTTCGAAACAGTATGTCCTCGCTGGTAGACACCAGTGATTTCTCCGGCTTCTCTGCTTCTCGTCGCTCACTTAAGTCTGATGATCTTTTTTCCTCTCTCCTTTCCTGTCCCAGTTCATCCTGGGGCATCTGGTCGATTTTCTCCCCAAGCTCGCTTGAGGGCTGTGTTTCGGGGAAACTAATCTCTGGTTCCTCGGAACGGGTTTGATCCAAATCAAGAAATTTTAGTTTTGGGCTCAAGTCTCTTAAAGACTCATTTGTTTCCAAATGCTCTGATTCTAACGCATCCTTCCCCTCGCTAAGGGTTCTCTTAAAAAAGAAATAAAAGAAGATTGTGATTTCAAATACAGCGCAAGCTGCTTGGTTCCTTTACCTTCCTTTCTTTTCATACTCAGCCCCCTTAGAGTTGGCCTCACAATGGAACTATGAACTGTTTCAAAAAGGTGCCTGGGGGGTACCTGGGGGGCTCAGTTGGTTAAGTGTTTGCCTTTGGCTCAGGTCATGATCCTGGGGTCTAGGAGCGAGCCCCACATTGGGCTGCCTCAGTGGGGAGTCTGCTTCTCCCTCTCCTGCTCCCCCCCTTCTTGTGCCCCCTCTCACTCTGTCAAATTAATAAATAAAATCTTAAAAAATAATCATAATTAAAAAAAAATAAAAAGGAGCCTGGGACGTTTTGTACTTAAATAACATGAATCATGTGTGTGCCAGGTTTATTCTTGGCCTACGAGCAGAACCACACAGCAAAACCATTCTTCTAAGTGGCCCTGGTCATCTCCAAGGATGGGCGAGTCACAGTCACTTCTCCTTGGACCACAGCTGAGTTCTCCTTCAGGGGGAGAGCCTACATTACTGTGATCTCGCTGACTCTGTTCTAAGACAAGCGCATTCCAACTAACCCCTAGGAACTCCTTCTGTCAGCTCCCCTGCACACCTCCTCCAGGAGGCCTTCCCTGACCATCCTCCTAGCTGGGCTAAGTGTCCTTGATTTTTGTTTTTTCAATATCTCCCATGCATCTCTCAATCACTGCCGTTAGCATATTGTTTCATGGTGTTCAGGTACCCTAGAGCTCCTTAAGAGAATGGACTGTTTCTTATTTGTATCATCCCCATAGCCTGGCAAATGGTAAGCATTGCATGATTCTGAATGAATGAAAGAAAGAATAGATGAATGACTTAAAATTACTACTTACTAGGGAAGTTCCTGATATGACTGACTGGGCATCAGTCAGTGTAACTATCTCCAAACTGGTTATGGACTTGGTGATTTGTTGAGGCTTTGCTGTGGTTTCCTCCTGAATGGCAGCCTCCTCCCCCTGTGCTTCTCTAGACTTTTCCTCTGTTTCTTCTCTGACGGCCTCCTCCTCTTGGCCATATTCTTCCCCCTCTTCCTCCTCCTCCTCCCCTGCTCCCTCCTCCCCTGTCTCTTCCACTCTTCCCTCTTTCTCCCATTCCTCCTCTTCCTCCCCCTCTTCTCCTTCCTTCTCTTTCTTCTCTGCTCCTTCCCCCTCCTCCCCTGGCTCCTCTCCCTCCACTCCTTCCTCCTCCTCTGCCTCCTCCCCTTCCTCCTCGACTCCTCCCTCCTCCCCTTCCTCCTCCTCTCCTTCCTCTTCCTCCTCCCCCTCCTCTCTTTCTTTGTCCCCCACCACCTTTCCCCCTTCCTCCCCCTCGTCCCCCTCCTCCCCTACTCCTCCCTCCTCCCCTTCCTCCTC
>NC_081564.1:7072371-7090302 GCF_022355385.1 Mustela nigripes
CCTCCTCCCCTTCCTCCTCGACTCCTCCCTCCTCCCCTTCCTCCTCGACTCCTCCCTCCTCCCCTCCTTCCTCTTCCTCCTCCCCCTCCTCCCTTTCTTCATTCCCCACCTCCTTTCCCCCTTCCTCCCCCTCCTCCCCTTTCTCCTCCACTCCTTCCTCTTCCTCCTCCTCCTGCTGAGGCTCTCTCGGTACTAATATGTCATCTTCTTTGAATTCCGGTTGCATACTTTCCACCTCTCTATCAAATTGATTATATTCTTCTTCCACTTCTGTTTCTTCTTCTTCTTCTAGTGGGAACTCCCCTGCACCTGACATTCTTCTTTGTGGAGTTTCCTTTAGAGAAATTTTGACCATAACCATCAGCAGTTCACTCTATTTCCCATTTTAATTTCCTAGTGCATGAACCTATCAATGGACTGTGTGCAATGCCAGCTCTGGCTCCTTTCCACAGGAATAAAAAGAATTTCATACTTCTGGGAAAGCCTGTACCAAATTGGAAGCATATTGATACCAGGGCCTCTCATCTTTCCAGGAATAACTTTAGAGCCCTGTAGCTCATTTTGTATATATTCCTATTCCCACAGGCAAGCAAAATGATAACCCAGGCATCAACAACAATTCTAATAATGTAAGTAAGGGGAGAAGCAGCGGCTTAGTGGTTAAAAGCGTGGGCTTTGCAGACAGCCTCCCCTACCACCCAATCCTGGTTCCACCACTCACTTGCTCTGAGACCTTGGGCAAGTCCCTGTACCCTCAGAGTGCATATTCGCTCACAGGCAGGATAAAAGTGAGAACCCTCCATTCTGGGGTTGAGATGACCTATGTAAAACGTTCAGTGCAGCTGCCGCAGAGGGCTTGAGAAAGGCAGCAATCGTTTACAAAGTTTAATGGCCTTCTAACATAGTCTCTCACTTATTTCTTCCGACAAACTGGAGTTTGAGGCTCTGGGAGTTGAAATGACTTCATCAGCTCACACCGCTGGAAAGAGGCAGACCTCTCTAACGCTCGGTTCCTCCAGGTGGAAAAAGTGCTAAGATTGCAAGCCCGGGGCCCTGAGCACGGGGCATGCTCCCACTGCAAACTTTGCCGGTGCATCTTGATACTGGGGCCCAGGGGAGGGGAGGAAAGTGTGGGGGTCTGTGGGGGAGGGGAAGGGGACACAACGCCCAGGCGCGGCTCCTTCCTCCAGCTCAGGTCTCTCTGAGGCCACCCCGCCCCTTCCCAGGTGGGGCGAGCGCCCCCCACCCCCGCGGGGCACCAGGTCCTCCTGCACCAGGAACCCCGCCCCCGACTCACGGAGTGCGCCCTCCGACAACCTCACAGGGCCGGCCCTCCCGCCGCCTGGACCCCTCGGTCACCTCCCCAACCTCCAGCGGCCACTGCTTTCTCCTCCGCGCGCTCCTTAGCTACGGTTGCCACCCAAGCCCTGTCCCCAAGGTAACCGCAGCGGCCGTAAAGCGGGAAGGCCGGCTGGTGGTCACGTGTGCAAGGCTCCGCCGCGGGCGGGCGGCACGCCCCCTGGCGGTCCGCGGGGGAGAGGCGCCGCGGGGGCCCCGTGGCGAAATTAGCCTTCCTGGTCCCACCGTCTTCCGCTCCCTCCCCCAACTTTTTCCCCAGGCGCCCACGTCTGAGAAGCGGCATTGGTGGCTCCCTGTAGTTCTGACTTTCTGAAGGCTAAGTAGGAGCTGTTTGGTAAAATCCTCTTTGTCAAAAGCAAACTAAATTTCCTGGCCTCCCGGACACAGCACGCATCGACCCTCCCCACCTTCTCATGGGGCACTACCTGTCCTGCGCAGTATTTCAGCTAGCTGGGAGGACACCCTAGGTAGGCTACGTTATTTGCTGTTCCGATCACAACGTATGTCTGCAAAACCAGCTGAGTTCAACCTGTGAGGATCATTTCAAAGTGACTTTCAGCTGCGATCTCACAGAAGCCGGCACACACCGCCATCCTGAGGTTTCTAAAGGGAGATCTGCGGGAAACCAGCCAAAGGCACTGTCGCAGAAAACTCGGGTGCTCTCATTTTAGGAGAATGTGAATGACTCTCTCCGTCCCCCACCCCCCACCCCAAGCCCCAACGCTGGTTGATTAATACATACATCGCAAAAAAGAAAAATAAAAAGGAACAAACTGGATGGTACAAGCTGTATTTATTATAATCTAGGGCTTATAAAAGATTGGAAAACACTTGGAAAGAGAACACACACAATTTAAACAGCAAATGCTGGTAAGCACAGCATGTAGGGTTGTGGGGGGGGGATGCCCCTGGATGTAGTTTTGAGGAACACACCCAACAGGAAGGTTTTCCCATTGAGCATGAGAATCCATGGCTGGAAGCACACCCCAGGGCTGACTCCTGCCGGGCAAGCTGGCTTCTGTATCCAACCCAAGCAAATCCATTCCCAAGGAACCCAGGCATGGTTCATCAGAATGGGCCACACCGCCTCAGAAACAGAAAGTGGTGGGCAGCAAACAGGGAAATAAACATTGTGATAAGGTGAAGAGAGAAAGTAAAACACAGGGTCACTAAGAATCACTGAAACCCATGTTGCCATGTGAAAGAAAATAAAAGGAAGAAAGAATCCACATTTCCAAGGAGTCAGATCTGCACACACTGCTGGTTCTCATCAGCGATCACGCACACCTTAGCAGTTTACAAACTACTGTTGATATGAGGGGATGACCAGGAGATTCAATTATAAAAAGTCAATTTAGAAGGTAATTTGCAAAAAAAAATAAAAAATAAAAATAAAAAATTATCAGGTTTGTTTTTTTTAAATTCCAGAAACAAAGGGAGCTTGCTGCCCTCTGGTGGGATACAGGAGAGGAAGCAGACACCACAGTGGGTTACCTGGGGAGCCTCCTGATTTTCCCCACTCTTCAAAGGAGCAGTTGTGGTCCCATAGGATGTAATTTCTGTATCCAAGCAGCAATGCCACACTGCAAATGTATGTGGTGAAACCCCATTCCCTAAAGGCTGATGTTCTTAAAGTGTTGTTGGTCAAATCTTGACTGCAGCACCACTGTTCATTTGTTCTGTCCCAAATTTTTTTTTTTTTTTTAAATAAGCTCTACACCCTATGTGGGGCTTGAACTCAGAGCCCCAAGTTGCATGCTCTACCAACTGAGCCAGCCAGGTGACCCTGTTCTGTTTAACTTTCTTTCTTTTTTCAAGATTTTATTTTTCTTAAGTAACCTCTGCACCCAACGTGGGGCTCGAACCTACAACTCCAAAATCAAGAGCTGTATGCTCCACCGACTGAGCCAGCTAGGCACCCCTGTCCGGCTTTCTATAAGAATGTTCTAATTCTAAGCTTTGGTTTGAGAGGTTTTCACAAGAAATTCAGTTGGCACTAAATGTTAACTGAATTTAATTTAAATAAAAATTAAAAAAAAGAAATTCAGTTGGGGTGATAACATGGTCATATCAACACTGAAAACTGTTGATTTGGGAGAAAAAATTCCTAAAAGAATAAAGTCCTATCGGCTCCCGCCAGAATAACTCCCGCCCACTTGCCCACAATCCAGAGGACTCCCCTTTAGGGGCCACGGCCTAATTTGCAAAAGATACCAAGCACAAATCAAGTTAACAAGGCCTTAAACCCAAGAGATTACACTGGGAGGCCACGGCATTTCCGTCACCCAGAAGTTCAGGCTTCCAGCCTCTTCCAGATCCTGAAGCTTCGGGGAGAGAAGAAAAGGAAGAAATTCCCAACCAGACCCATGTCCAGGGCAAGGGCAGATGTTTTCCTACTACCGTTCCCCAGGGAACATCATCTTTGCAAAGGAATAATGTTGCAGCTGGAAGAAAAAAAGAAAAGGAACAGCATAAGTTTGGTGGCTCCATTCAGAAGACCAGACAGTGAGCCCCCTAAGTGTTTCACCTATGCTCTTTTTTTTTTAAGATTTTATTTATTTATTTGACAGAGATACCAAGCAGGCAGAGGCAGGCAGAGGGAGAGAGGGGGAAGCAGGCTCCCTGCTGAGCAGAGAGCCCTATATGGGACTCGATCCCAGGACCCTGAGATCACGACCTGAGCCAAAGGCAAAGGCTTTAACCCACTGAGCCACCCAGGCGCCCCTCGCCTGTGCTCTTTAATTCTTTTAGAGCAAATGCCCAGGTAAGGCGAGAACCAGAGTGACCAGGGCTCCCTCTGCCGCCATACCTGTGATCTCACTGCTGCTGTAGGTGCTTATCAGGCGATCTGGGGAAAATCCTCATTTCCCAGAGGCCCCCCACCTCCTCCCCACGGCTTTAGGGCTGACACGCACTCAGGTGACAGCTGACAGGGTGTCGTCAGCGAGCAGAAATGATACTTTACCCCAGCAGTCCTTTTCCTGCCCAGCGGGTCGGGACAAGTCTAAGCTGGTGTTTCTCCCCTCTGCGGATCACTGTCACATTCAAGGGTTTCTGAAAGGAAAAGAGGCTCATTTTATAGTCCACGTGTTTCGTATTCAAAGAGATTCAGACTAACAACCCGGAATACTGACTTTTCACACCAGAGTGGTAGGGATGCTTGTATTAAACATAGTCCCATAGTTGTCAAGAGTGTGGGGGACGTGACACTCTTGGGGCAGCCGATGAGTCACAAATTAGTAGGGTCTTCCTGGACAATTGTGTCTCCCCACCAAAAAAAATCTTTAAAAAGGTGAACACGAGATACATTTTGCAGAAGTACAAGACGATATATGAACAAAGTGTTCCTTCTAGGACTGTTTATAAATTCAAAACCTGAAAACACTCAAAATATCCCTCGATAAGGTATTATTCAAATATACCATAGTAAACGAAGCAGTTTTAGTAAAAACAAAATGAGCAAAGTATGAACCCCTTTGAATATATGCTTTTTTGTTTGGTTTTTGTTTTTTATTTCTTTATTATTTTTTTAAAATTCTTTTTTAAGAAGGCTCCATGCCCAATGGGGGGCTCAAACTCTTGACCCTGAGATCAAGAAGTGCATGCTCTACCAACTGACCCAGCCAGGCACCCCCTGAATATACCTTCTAAAAGGGGATATAAATTGCTTCATGCATACAAAGCTTTCTGGAAGAAATACCAAAACACTGTGAACAATGGTTACTTACAGAGAGAAGCACTGGGAGTTTGGAGTGAAAGAGGATGACATGTATATCTTTTTTTTTTTCCCTCTTTTTCTTTGAAGATTTTATTTATTTGAGAGACAGCAAGCGAGAGAGTACAAGCAGGGGGAACAGAGAGGAAACAGCAGAGGGAGAGGGAGAAGCAGAATCCCTGCTCGGGCTCTGGGCCCAATTCCAGGACCCTGGAATCATGACTTGAGCTGAAGGCAGATGCTTAACCAACTGAGCCACCCAGGCACCCCCACTTTTATGTCTTTCTGTACCATTAATTTGTTTTTATCATGTGTATATATTACTTTGATGTAAAAAATTAAAACAATACATATGAAGGAAACTTAACAAATTACAACAAGGTGCATCAAAGGCCACTATCAACAGAGTGAAAAGTAGCTCACAGGATGGGAGAAAATATTGGCAAATCATATATCCAATAAGGGATTAATATCCAGAATATGTGGGGCACCTGGGTGGCTCAGTGGATTGAGCCTCTGCCTTTAGCTCAGGTCATGATCCTGGGATCCCGGGATCGAGCCCCACATCTGGCTCCTTGCTCAGCGGGAAGCCTGCTTCTCTCTCTCCCACTCCCCCTGCTTGTATTCCCTCTCTTGCTGTGTCTCTCTCTGTCAAATTAAAAAAAAAAATCCAGAATATGTAAAGAACTCTTAAAACTCACAATAGCAAACCACCCAATTAAAAAATAAGCAAAAAACTAGGGGCACCTGGGTGGCTCAGTCAGTTAAGTGGCTGCCTTCGGCTTGGGTCATGATCCCAGGGTCCTGGGATCGAGCACCACATAGGGCTCCCTGTTCAGTGGGGATCCTGCCTCTTCCTCTCCCACTGCCCTCCTACTCATGCTTTCTATCTCAAATAAAATAAATAAAATCTTAAAAAAAAAAAAAAGCAAAAAACTCAAGTAGATATTTCTCGAAAAAAGATAAACAAATAGCCAAAAGCACATGAAACAATGTTTCACATCACTATCACTGAAGAAATACAAATCAAAACCACAGTGAGGTATCACTACACACCCACTAGGATGACTACTGTCCAAAAAGCAGAAAATGACAAGAGTTGGTGAGGATGTAGAGAGACTGGAACCCTTGTGCCCTGCTGGGGGGAATGAAAAATGGCCAGTTGCTGTGGAGAACGGTATGGCTGGTCCTCAAAAAACGGATGATAGGGGCGTCTGGGTGGCTCAGTTGGTTGGGCGTCTGCCTTTGGCTTGGGTCATGATCTGGGGGTCCTGGGATTGAGCCCCACATCGGGCTCTCTGCTCAGCAGGGAACCTGCTTCCCCCTCTCTCTGCCTGCCTCTCTGCCTACTTGCGATCTCTCTCTCTCTCTGTCAAATAAATAAAATCTTAATAAAAAAAAAAAAAACTGATGACAGAAGGACCACATAATCCTGCAATTTTTTTTTCAAAGATTTACTTATTTATTTGAGAGAGTGAGTGAGCGTGCAAGGGGAGGGGCAGAGGGAATCCCAAGCAGACTCTGCTCTGAGCACAGAGCCCCAAGTGGGGCCTGATCTCATGACCCCAAAGATCACAGCCTGGGCCAAAACCAAAAGTCAGATGCCTAACCGACAGTGCCACCCAGAAGCCCCCACATAATCCTGCAATTAAACCTCCTGGTATACACCCCAAGAATCGAAAGCGGGGACTTGAACAGGTATTTGTGTAGCCCTGTTCACAGCTACATTACTCATAACAGTCAAGAGATGGAAGCCAACCAAGTGTCCATCAACGGACAAGCGGATGAACAAAACATGGTCTATTCACACGACGGATCATTCAGCCTTAGGAAACATGGACACACACGACAATGTGGATGGACCATGAAGACAGTATGCTAAGTAAATCCACCAGCCACAGAAGGAGAAATAGAGTCTGATCCACTGGTAGATGCAAATCCCACTGAGAGCAAATTCACAGAGACAGAAGACAGAGGAGTGATCTCCAGAGGCTTGGGGAGAAGAGAATGGGAAGTTAGTGTTTAACAGGTACAGAGTTTCAGTCTGGAAAGTTGAGAAAGTTCTGCCGATGGATGGAGGAGATAGATAGGATGTACTTAATGCCAGAGAACTGCACACTTAGAAACGGTCTAAGTGTTAAATTTATGTTATGTGTATTTTACCACAATTTTTAGAATTATGGCAGATCTAGCAATGGAATTTCTGAAATCTGACAAAATAAGAAGAAAAAAAGAGAAAGATGCCATTTTTCACCTAGATGGTCAAAGAAGAAGAAAGAGCACAGGTGAGAGATGACGAGAAGCAAGCCCTCACCTACACTGCTTGAGAAAATATGAACTGATCCGAGCTTTCTGGAGGACACCTGACAACATCTATCAGATCTGTAAATGTGCACTGCCTCTGACCCAGTAATTCCACTTCCAGAAATCTCTCCGACAGAACCCTCACACAAAACAAGAATGTTTACTACCCCATTGTTGGAGATGGCCAAACATCGGACACAACCTAAATGTCTGCTACGGAGGGCTGGTGACATAAAAGATGGCGGACCAACAAATGGAATATGGGAATATACCCACATGGGAATCTTGGGGGGAGGACCCAGAACACTATGTACAGTAGGTCTTGTTTGCCTCCTTTTTCAAGGAGAAATCACTATAGGCATATTCATTCATACTTAAGAAATGTGTGAGAGAAGCTGATGTGCTTCTGGTTCTAGAAATGATATCCCTAGACAAGCTAGAAACGCAGAGGTCATCCTTGACATGAGATAGGCGTCATATTACCAGGCTGCTAAAACTGTCAGTCCTCCAATCAGCTCTCTGTCTTCCCAGCATCTGGAGAAATCCTTCCGAGACACAAAGCTGCCTACATTTGTTACCCTCAGTTTGGAAGTGTGCATGGCTCTCTACTGCTCCTCAGGGAAAGAGAATGAAATCTTGATAGGACCACAAGGCCTCGCGCAGTCTGGCCCTGGCCAACTTCCCAGATCTACCTCCTCTCTCCCTACTCCCTTTCTCCTTGTTCTGGGCTCCAACCATCTTCTCTGGAACTCCCACCTCAGGGACATGGCCATCTCTCTGCCAGTCTCTGGCCTTGATCAACTTCTTTTAAGATTTGTATCTTTCTAAGTAATCTCCACACCCAACATGGGGTTCGAACCCACAACCCCAAGATCAAGAGTCACACGATCCACCGACCGAGCCAGCAAGGCAACCCCAGGACTTTATCAACTTCTAACACTCACAGGTCACGTCCTCAGGAAGGTGATCCTAAGACCCATCACTGCTCTCCCAGCCTTCTCGAACTTTCCCTTCATGACACTCATGAGAGTGTATAATTACGTTTGATTAATGTTTGTCTCCCCCACGAAAGGGTTCCCGAGGCAAGGGCCTTCTGTTTTTCTGTGTTGCTCCCACACCTTGTCCAGCCCTCAAGCAGAGCAGGGAAGGGACTTAGAGGAGGGATAGACCCTCTTTCTTCAAAAACGTTTGCCCTACCTGCTGCTTTTATACTAAAAATGCATGATTTTTATTTATGGGAGATATAATTAATATACCACCAAATCCATTTTGAAGTATACAATTCAGGGGGGTTTAGTATATTCAGACATTTGTACAACCATAACCACGACCTGACTGAAGAACATTTTCAGAAGACCCCTGTGCCAAAAGCAGTCACTCCCCATTCTGTGCTCCACTCAGCCCGGGGCGACCACCAACCTGCTTTCCGTCTCCGCGAATCTGCACGGTTCTGGACGCTTCACATAAACCAAATTCTAAAACACACAGCCCTTTGGGTCTGGCTTCTTTCAGCACAAATCCTTTCAAGGCTCATCCATGTTATAACATGTCAGCACTCCATTCTTTTCTACAGCTCAATACAACATGCGTTGTTTATAATAAAGATGACTTTTTTTTAAATTTAAGATTTTTTTTTTCCTTTGAAAATACATGGATTTGATGCAGAAGCTGAGCTCTGGGAAGTGACCAAAAGACAGAGATTTGTCTACAAGAGGACTGATTTCCAGGTTTCCATAAAATTGGAAACTACCTAAATATCTAAAAACAGAAATGTGGTGGGGGTTTTTTGTATCATTTTTCTAAAGTCACAAAGCGGACTCTTGATACTCAAGTTGGACTGTGGTTCCGGGAGGATCCAGGGCCTTGAGGGGGTGAGGTCTCCCGACCCCAGCAGTATGATATAATGGAATTCCCCAAGGAATTTCATTTGAGAAAAGGTGCTAATGGGGCACCTGGGTGGCTCAGCAGGTTAAATCTCTGCCTTCAGCTCAGGTCATGATCTCAGGGTTCTGGAATCGAGCCCCGCATCAGGCTTTCTGCTCAGCAGGGAGCCTGCTTCCCCTCCCCCCACCTGCCTCTCTGCCTACTTGTGATCTCTCTCTGTCAAATAAATAAATAAAATCTTTAAAAAGAAAGAAAAGGTACTATTACTTACAAATGTTCAGTAACTGCTTTTGTAAAAAAGGGTTCATAGTCGCCATGCCCTGCGTGATAGCTGATAATAATATTGTATTGCCTATTTGAAAGTTGCTAAGAGAGTAAACCTTAAACGTTCTCATCACAAGAAAAACATTTTAATTACGATAATGGATGTTAACTAGACTTATTGTGATGATCATTTCTGTAACATATACAGATAGTGAATCATTACACTGTACCTCGTAACTAACATAATATTATATGTCAATTATACCTCAATAAAAAAAAAAAGGATTCATAGATCTATGAAGAGTTTAGTAATAAATTTTAACAAGAAAAGGCAGACTAAACACCAGTAGCTGTTATCACTAATCACCAAAAACTGGAAACAACCTAACTGTCCCCACGCTGGTAAATGGGCAAACCATCTGGCACTCATCTACGCAGCGGGACACGACTGAGCAGTAAAAAGGCACGAACAACAGAAACACACAACAATACAGAAGAGATCTCAGATGTACGCCGCCAAGTGCAAGAAACCAGAGTTAAAAGGCGACGCGTACTGTGTGGTTCCATTTATATTCTTGAAAAGGAACAACTATAGGGCACGGATTGTGGGGTGGGGGTTGGGGGAGGGGTTAACCACAGATATGAGGCCATTTTGGGGAGGATGATGGAACTGTTCTGTATCTTCATTACAGTGGCAGTTCCCAGACTATGTACATGTGTCAAAATCCCCAGTACCGTACGCCATACAGGGTAAATTTGCTGTAGGTAAGTTACCCTAATAAAAATAGCCAATAGTTCTATATGCTACTATATGAACAGACCGACCCCAGAAGAACACAGAGCTGCAAAGTGGCTACCTCTGGAGGAGAGATTTTTCATTACACGTTCTTTGATTCGGTCTGAAACATGTGTAGGTATTACCTCTTCCAGAAAAAGAGACATATTTACAAAACAAACCAATAACAATGAGCCCAGGCAACTGCAAAGTTTAGAAGCGTGTGCAGCAAGGTGCACAGGACACGTAAGAAAACCATAACCCTAGGAAAGTCTGGGGAAAAGGAGTGAGAAAGCAGGAGAGACTCTGGGTAAACATAACAGAAGAATGCTACATCTAGAACCCTCACTAACATGACAGGACAACTGACAGTAACGAAGGAACACCACCACAGGACAAATAAATCACAAGAAAGGAGACTGCAAAGATGAGAGAAGGCACCAGAATGAAAAGCCAACAGAAACCGGCAAGTGGTAGCTGAGCAAGGAGAGAAAACAGAAACCCTGTGTGGTGGGTTCTAGAAAGTGCCCATAAATTCTTTGATACTCCTTTAAGAGGTAAAGGCTAATTCCCCTACCTTTGAGTGTGGGCTGGACTTGGGTGAGTCGCTTCTAATGAACAGAATCATGTGGAAGTGATAACGTGTGTCTTCAGACACTGGGTCAAATGTGGCTCTGCTGCCTCCTCTCTGCGTTCTCCAGGACCCTCACTCTGAGGGGAGCAGCGGCCACGTTGTAGGGATACCCCAGCAGCACTACAGAGGGGCCCAAGCGACGAGGAGCTGACGTGCTATCAGCCATGTGAGTGGGGCATCTTAGAAACAGATTTTCTAACCTTGACTACAACCTCATGAGACTGTCGGCCAGAACCACCCAGCTAAAACACGCCTGGACATCCACCCCTCAGGAACTGTGAGAGATAATAAATTTAAGCTGCTAAGTTTACAGTGACTTTTTTTTTTTTTCATCACCAATAAACAACTAATAAACCCTTCATGGCAACAGGTTAAAAAGACGCTGATACGTGTGCCTGGGTGGCTCAGTGAGTTAAGCCTCTGCCTTCGGCTCAGGTCATGATCTCAAGGTCCTGAGTCAAGCCTCATGTTGGGCTCCACACTCAGCAGGGAACCTGCTTTTCCCTCTCCGTCTGTTCCCTCCCCCTGCTCATGCTCGCTCTCTCTCTCTCTCAAATAAACAACAACAAAAAAAATCTTTAAAAAAAAAAGAAGCTGATAAAGAACAAATTAATTTGTTCTAGGCAACCCCAGAAAGGTTCAGAACAAACAGACCAATGGATCATAAAGAGTAAGAATCCCACTCATAAAAATTTGATATATAACAGAGGTGGCCATATAAATGAGTGGGTAAAGTATTAACTATTCACTAAGGGTTTGGGGACAACTCTTATCCATCTGGGGTAAGAAAAACTTTTGGTACCCTACCTCACACCATTCACAGAATTAATTCCAGATGAGGTATATACAAAGTTGCTGTATATGTAACAAATGTCTGCACAATGTCTTCTACATCAATGTTCGCAGGGGTATTATTCAACAGCCATAA
This sequence comes from Mustela nigripes, assembly GCF_022355385.1. Lineage (NCBI taxonomy): Eukaryota > Metazoa > Chordata > Mammalia > Carnivora > Mustelidae > Mustela > Mustela nigripes. Next base: position 7,084,235 of record NC_081564.1, read on the forward strand.
AGTGAAACCAAACCCAATACTCATCAACTGACGAATGGATAAATGAAATGGGTGAGTAATGGATGTCCACACAAAAGGGTATTCCTTGGCCACAAAAGGTATGGTACTGACGCCTGCTACAACACGGGTGAACCTTGAAAACACGATGCTAAGCAAAAGAAGTTAATCACAAAATAGCCCATGTTATATGATCCCACTTAAATGAAATGTCCAGAATAAGCAGATCCATAGAGACTAAAAGTTTAGTGTTTCAGGGGTCGGTGGGTAGGGAGAAGGGGGAGTAACTGCTAAGGGGTATGGAGCTGATTTTCAAGGTGTGAAAATGTTCTAAGATTGACTGTGGTGATGGATGCACAGCTCTATGCATATACTAAAAACCACAGTTATGCACTTTTTGTAATCTCTACACCCAACGTGAAGCTCAAACTCAAAACCCCGAGATCAAAAGTCACATACTCCACCGACTGAGCCACCCAGGTGCACCAAGCTATGCACTTTAAATGGGGGAACTATACAGTATGTGAATTATACCTTGAAGCTGTTAAAAAAAAATAAGAAAGATTGGGGCACCTGGCTGGCTCAGTTGGTTAAGCAGTTGACTCTTGATTTTGACTCAAGTTATGATCTCAGGGTTGTACAATCAAGCCCCACATCGGGTTCTACATTGGGCAGGGAGCTGCCAAAGATTCTCTCCTCTCCTTCTCCCTCTACCGCCTCTCTCCCTCTCTAAAAAAAAAACAATAAAATAATAATAATAATAATAGGGGCACCTGGGTGGCTCAAGACAGTTAAGCGTCTTCCTTCGGCTCAGGTCATGATCCCAGGGTCCTGGGATGGAGCCCCACATCGGGCTCCCTGCTCTCCATAGGAAGCCTGCTTCTCCCTCTCCCATTTCCCCCACTTGTGTTCCTTCTCTCGCTCTGTCTCTCTCTGTCAAATAAATACATAAAATCTAAAACAAAAAACAAAAAGACAAAGTGTAGATCTTTGCCAAGGTAACTTCTGTTAAAGTTACATTACTGAGCCATGCGCTGAGGTCGTCAGGTGGGAATGCTATGTAAAAGCCTACTGACTGCAACCAATTTTGAATCCCAAACCTTACTGTATTTTCAAGGACTGAAACTGACCATCTGTACATGAATCATATTCTAATGTACTCATCCCTGTCCCATATTTCCTTAAATTCTCAGGTATGGTTTAGGCAGGGAAGACCTTATGATCTTAACAAATTTAACAAAATGGTTATTAAGTAACTTTAAAACAAAACAAAACAAAACAAAAACACTTCCAAGTAATCAGTCACCATACACTACGTTAAAAAACAAGGAGCTAACGGGAAAAACGTATATAGCATGAAAACAGGCCACAGTTTCGTATCTGGAGTATGCAAAAAATTCCTACCCATCATTTTTTTTTAAAAGACAAATAACCCAAGAGAAAAAAAGATGGGAAAAAAGGTAAACAGACAATCCACAGAAATGAAAATAGGAACATTAATGGACATATAAAAGATACTCCACCTCACTGGTAATCAGGAAAATAAAAATTAAAATAAGATGCCATTTCAACAAAAATGTTAAAAGATCAGCAATACAGAGTACTATGGAAGATATGATGCACTCACATACTGTTGGTGGGCGTACAAATTAGTGAAACTTTTTTGGATTACCTACTATAAGTGTGTTTAATACACTGAGAGCCTACAATTCTATTTTCTGGTATTTACATCAAGAAGTAGTATGTGAACATGGATATACGATTGTTCATGTTAGTATAAAATCAAAAGTAACCAAAACGTCCCCTGATAAGGCAGGGGATAGACAAGCTGGGGTCCGTTCATACAAGGGAGTGCTATGACCAATACAGCAGAGCAAGGTATGTGAAAATGCAAAGCTCTCCAAGAAACAATGGAAACAGGGATGGGAAGCAGGGCAGGAGTACTGATACAGGGTGGCTGCAAAGGCCTCTCCCAGGTGTCATTTGTACAAAATGAGGGATGGACATAAGGGAGAAAAAGCTCTCCAGGCAGAGAGAACAGCAAGTGCAAAGGCCCGGTGCCTGAGCAACCGCTCTCTGAAAGCAGCAAAGACCCCGCTGTCGATTCCTGGCCCCGGGCCATTCTAGGGTTACTGAGCAGATGTGACCTCCAACTCACCCCCTCACTGTGCTGCACCACACTGCCAACATTATGCAGAGACTGGAAGTTCTGGGTGTTCACAGAGCCAAACTCCACAATCTCGTCGTCCACTTGCAGACCCTAAAGAAAGAGAAAATAGAAAACCAGGGTAGAGGTCAAATGTGCTTCTGGTGTTCTTCACCCTTCCATGTCCAATTTAACATCCAGGCCAAGAGCTTGTTTTCCACCAGGAAGAGTGGCAGGTGTGAAGCAAAGAGGTCAGGCATTTAGCTATCTCACACGGGAGGCAGCGGCGGGTAACTGGGCCACCTCCTCCTGCGGGTTCCTTCTAGGACAGATCTAGTAAAAGAGGGCCAGATCTGCTCAATGTCTGATAAAAGCTGGTGGCAGTACAGGCTGTAAAGCATGTGGAGTAGGGGTACCTGGGTGGCTCTGGGTTAAAGCCTCTGCCTTCAGTTCAGGTCATGATCCTGGGGTCCTGGGATCGAACCCTACCTCGGGCCCTCTGCTCGGTGGGGAGCCTGCTTCCCCCTCTCTCTGTCTCTGCCTGACTCTCCGCCTACCTGTGATCTCTGTCAAATAAATAAATAAAATTAAAAAACAAAAAAAGAATGCGGAGTAAAAGCTGTTTTCTGGGGTTAGGGGTAAAAAGAGGCAGGCCAACTTCAGCCTCTTTTGTTCAGGGGTCAGAATTAATTAATTAATTAATTAATTTTAAGATTTTTATTTGAAAGAGAGTGAGCCAGAAAGAGAGCATGAGCAGAGGGAGGGCAGAGGCAGAGGCAGACTCCCCACTGAGCAGCCTCCCAGGACCCTGGGATCACGACCTGAACCAACTCAAGAAGCTTAACAACTGAACCATCCAGACGCCCCTAGAGGTCAGAATTTAGACACATCTGGGGCACCTGGGTGGCTCAGTCATTGGGCGCCTGCCTTTGGCTCAGGTCATGATCCCAAGATCCTGGGATCGAGCCCCACATCGGGTTCCCTGCTCCACGGGAAGCCTGCTTCTCCCTCTCCCACTCCCCCTGCTTGTGTTCCCTCTCTCGCTATCTCTCTCTCTCTCTGTTAAAAAATATATAAAATCTTAAAAAAAAAAAAAAAGAATTCAGAAAAGTTTGCCCTAGAGGTCCCCACACAAGCAGCCACAGGCACAAGGCTGACCTAGGACTAGTGTGACCCTTTCACTCTAAGAATGCACTGATCACGAGTCACTCACTCCTTCAGCAAATATCTGTCATGGGCCAACTATAGCCCTGTGCTAGATGCTGTGAACAGAGCAGCAAGTAAAATGAGGCTCGAGTATAACTTACCATCCTGTGATCACTACAGACAGTGAGCAGGACCTGGATTTAGGACCCAGTTCCATAGCTGAGGAGCTACATGTCTTAGCACCAGTTACTTCTGGTCTTAGAGGGTTTTTTCATGGGTAAGATGGGGTTATGATCAGTACTTACCCCAGGAGGCAGCTATGGAATTAAATATTAACTACACAGGCACCTAAAAACTTGAACATGATGTTCAGACTCGCATTACTCATCATATCCAAAAGATGGAAACCAAATGTTCATCAATTGATGTGTGGATAAAATCAATGGTATCTATCCACATGGTGGAATGGTATTCAGCCATGAAAAGGAAAGAACCAGAGATACATGTTCTCTCACAGATGAACCCTGAACGCATGATATTAAGTGGGAACAGCCAGTCATAAAGGACCATATATGATTCCATTTAGATTAAGTATCCAAAATAGGCAAATTCAGAGACAGAAAGCAGACTGGTGGCTGCCAGGAACTGGGAGAAGGTAGGACTGGGGGCTGATGGCTAACCAGCATAGGGTTTCCTTCCAGAATCATGAAAATGTTCTCCAACTGTTGGCAGTGATGGCTGCCCAGCTCTGGGACTACACTAACAGCCACGGAACTTTACGCTCCAAATGGGTAAACTGTATGGTATGTGAACAGTTTCTCAATAAAGCTGTTTAAAACTTTTTAAAAATATGCCAGGTAAGATCTAGAACTCACTTGGCAGGACAGTTGGTGCAAAGCAAGGACTCAGTAAATGGTAATACTACTGTCCTTCTCATGAGTACAACTCGGTGTCCAGCTGAAGTAAGCCCAAGAAGAGAGCCCCTTTCCCTTTCTGAGAATACTTATCACCTTCTTCCTCGTGTCTCGGGTCTCTCCCTGAGCAGGTTAGTGGGCAGCAGGGGCTGACTCCCCTCCAGAGCCCCGGCCCCAGCACAGGGCTGGACCCCCAGGGCTCCATCAGTGTTTGCTAAGTAAGTGGGTGAAGTCCGGCTACGGCCTTGTCTGTCTGTCCACGGTCCGCCCCCACCCCACACCCCCACCCGAGGCTACCTGACCCACCGTACCCTCTGGGTATGGATTTAGGGGATAGGGTTCTGGCTTACCGCAGTACTGGCTGGGGAGCCCGGGCTGACGCTGTTCACTTTGGCGAAGGCCTGCGGCTGGCTGAGGCCCTCGCTCTGGCCCAGGCTGCGGCTCATGGCCTCCTTGTGGGCCTCAGCCATGTCCCGGGCCTGCTTCTCCTTGTCGCGAGCGTGTAGCTGGTGCAGGGCCTCTTCCACCTGCTTCATGATGGCCTTGTGATCGTTCTGCAAGCCTGGGAGGAGAAAGCCACATCAGGGGACAAGGAAGACGGCCGAGGACACCAGACTCCCACATCCGTTCACGGAAGGGTTAACGAGCACTTACTCCTAGCCAATGGACCAGAGGCAGAGGACAAATATGTGGCCAGGATGACGCTCAGAGTCCAGCAAGGGAAGCCGCTCAGGAACAAGTCACTGCTAGACCTGCCAATGACTGCCGCTGAGCCAGCCAGGACCGACCCTGCCAATCTAGATCAGGGGAGACGTCCCAAAGGCAGCGCTGTTTCACCTGAGACCGGAAAGGTGCGGAGAAACAAGAAATCGCCCCTGTGAATCCAGAGCCGGCACCACAAATGCACACATGGGGCAAGTGCGCTGGTCACGCAAACAAGTGACCTGAGCTGGGCATAAGAAGGACCTCACCTTTCTCCTAATGCCCCGGAAGGAAAAAGGGATGCCTAAATCCGCTAATATGTGGCAGGCAATGTTCGGTCTAGGAGAAGGAACAGGAGAAAAGCTGGAAATTAGAAATTTGGGGGTAAAATCCCCTTTTGCAGTACTGATGGCTAATCCAAAATGTGGCAAACTGGGGCCGCCTGGCTGGCCCCTGTTGGAAAAGCACGAGACTCTTGATCTCTAGGGTTGTGAGTTAGAGCCCCATGTTGGATGTACAGTTTAGTTTAAAAAAAAAAAACAAGAGGGGCGCCTGGGTGGCTCAGATGGTTAAGTGTCTGCTTTCAGCTCAGGTCATGATCCCAGGGTTCCAGGATCAAGTCCCACATCGGGTTCCCTGCACAGTGGGGAGCTTGCTTCTCCCTCTGCCTCTATCTCTATGAATAAATAAAATCTTTTAAAAAACAAAAGAAACGAAAACAACTTCTGAGAATAGTTTTTCAAAGAGGATCAGTAAGAATTGCTCAGAGGCGCCTGGATAGCTCAGTCAGTTAAACATCTTTTTAAAGTGTGGTATTAGCAAAGAGATAGATCAACAGAACAATATAAAAAACTAAGAGACCTAAATAGGTCTGCAAATTTCCTATGTAATACTGCTAGCATTTCACATTAATGGAGAAAGAACAGGCTATTTAATAAATGCTGCTAGAACATCAGGGGAACCATCTGGAAAAAAAGTAAGTCAGCACTCTCTCTCACATGGTAGGCTCTGTTTCTCGAATTTCCCTCAGAATCCTAAATGCCAAGTAAAGCAGGCCACAGCCCTGGGGAGTCTAAGGGTTGATCCAAAAGCCCCAAATTTCCCTCAGTCTTCACATGGTTTTTCCCTACTATGTAACTTCTACTTGTTTCAGTACAAAAAAA
>NC_081564.1:7095302-7166956 GCF_022355385.1 Mustela nigripes
AACCCTCAGTTTGTTTTGTGAGATTAAGAGTCACTTATGGTTTGAGACACACATTTTAAATTCTAATGAAGTCTGTTTATCTACTTTTTCTTTCGTTGCTTGTGATTTTGGCATCACATCTGAAAAGGTTTTGCCTGATCCAAGGTAACAAAAATTCACTCCCAGGCTTTTTCCTAAGAGATTTATAGTTCTAGCTCTACCTCCTTTAAAAAAAAAAAAAATCACAGAGCAGGGCTTCAAGCTTAAAGCTTTCAGCCAGCAGTGGTAAACAGTCAAAAGGAACGAACATATTATATCAATGTGATATGCATTTTAACCTTATATTTAAGGGGAAAAAATTCCCAGTTTTTTCATATGCTGTAGAGTTATAAAATTTTCATTTAAGATAAACTTATTTAGGGACACCTGGGAGGCTCAGTAGGTTAAGCCTCTGCCCTCGGCTCAGGTCATGATCCCAGGGTCCTGGGATCAAGCCCCACATTGGGCTCTCTGCTCAGTGGGGAGCCTGCTTCCTCCTCTCTCTCTCTCTGCCTGCCTCTCTGCCTACTTGTCATCTCTGTCTGTCAAATAAATAAATAAAATCTTAAAAAAAAAAAAAGTGGATCAACATGAAGAAAAATACCAAGGGAACGGCAGTACAGGATGTATTATGGATACAGCATCCTATTTGAGGTATAAAATAAAGTTCGGAAAATTGTTAGCAGAACGCTTGAAAACACAAGTTCTGGATTCAACAGGCCTGAGATCTGAATCTCATTTTGTGACTCCAAGCAAGTGACCTCCCCTTTCTGAGCCTCAGGGTAACACACCAACTTCACAGGTGGTTGTGTGGATTTCATGATATAACACACAAACCAACGCCCCTCAGGCATTTAGCCAGCACCCAGTAAAATGGTACCCCGGCCTTCATTTGATGCTTCCATTTTACTCCCATCACCTAAAATGCATTTCATCCAACCTACCTAGGATGTACTTATTTTTCCTCTGCAGGCTGATTTGTGGTTTTACACTCATGGGCCTAGGAAAAACTACCAGTTTTGGTGTCAGACAGACCTGGGAACTAGGCCCACCAGAGCCCTAGACAAGGGTTGGCCTCACCCTAGGCCTCAGTTCCCTCCATACACAATAATGTTAATGACCCTTAACCCGTCACTCAGAGCTCGGTCTTTAGAGCAGCAGCATCAGGATCGCAGGAAATTTGCTAGGAATACAGCATCTGCACCTGCACGCCCCGTCCTCATCAGAAACTGAATTTTAACAAGATCCCCAGGTGCTTGCCAAACACATGAAAGTGTAAGACTTTCTGACGTAAAGTGGGTTAGCAAAGTACAGATCTTCTGGTACACGTTCAACCCCGAAGCTGGTGGTGATTATCACCCCACCGCTGCAAATGTATTAGCTCTGTGGCCTGAGGCAGGTTTAAGTTAAGTAACGCCTGTTTCCTCACCCCTAAAATGGAGGGAATGACAGACCTCAGCCCCAAAAGGCTGCTGCGAGGGTTAAATGAGCTAACCGATGTAAAGCAATTAAAACAGCGCCCAGCACACGGTAAGGGCTCCATAAACGCTGGCGGTAATACCAACACCCATTGCTTAGTTAATCCCGTTGGTTCCTCCTGCCTGCTGCCGACAGGGGCCGCAGTTGTGCCGCTATGAGCCTCCCAGGCAGGCAGCGATCCACGGCGGAGAGCTCAGACGCAGGCCGCCGGGAGCCCCGAGCCCACACTCACGCTCTCCAGCACTTCATAGTTGGCTTTGATCTGCGCCTCGATCTCCTCCTTGCGCCGTATCAGCTCCTGGACGTTGCTGACAGTCACCACGCCGGCCTGCGGGGAGCCTTCGCTCGGCCTATTTTCCCCCTCCGACATCGCGCACCTCCGCGCGGGATCCCGAACGCCGGGCTTCCCGGCTTCCTGGATGCGGACGCACGAGGAGACTGCGGCTACGGCTCCGCCCGCGGGCCAAAATTCCTCGCCACCCGCGAGCCGCCGTTGAAGGGAGAGGTGTGGTTTGGGGGGGCGGGGTCGCCGGAAGCCACACCCTGCTGGAACAGATCCTTTGGTGACATGGGAAGAACAGGATGGGGAGGCAGGGGTTCCAGGTCCCTCATCAGCTAGAACAGGATGATCTCTCCCTCCGTGACTCATTTGCTTTCCGCGTTCCTTCAGCAGACATCTACTGAGCGCCTACCATATGCTTGTGCCAGAGCGCCGTGCCGGGCGCTCCAGCTCCGCTCCTCACATCTACCCAGCCCTCAGAGTTAACAAAACACATTCAGATGCCTTATCCCTCTTTTTTTAAAAAGAGATTGTAGGGGTGCCTGGGTGGCTCAGTGGGTTAAGCCTCTGCCTTCAGCTCAGGTCATGATCTCAGGGTCCTGGGACCGAGCCCCGCATTGGCTCTCTGCTCAGCAGGGAGCCTGCTTCCCCCTCTCTCTCTGCCTGCCTCTCTGCCTACTTGTGATCTCTGTCTGTCGAATAAATAAAATCTTTGAAAAAAAAATAATAATTTAAAAAGATTGTATTTTTTAAATTATTGTGGATATCACTGTTATTTTTTAGAGAGAGAGCTTGCACGCGGGAGGTAGGGAGAAGCAGAGGGAGAGAGAGAATCCTAAGCATGCTGCATGCCAGGAGCGGTGGGGAGTGAGGAGGGAGGGGACTGTATCTCAGGATCCTGGGTCAGGACCTGAGTGGATATCAAGAGTCAGATGCTCAACCCACTGAGCAAGCTCAACCCACAGAGCCACCCAGGCACTCTAAGATTTTATTGTTTTTAAGTACTTTCCAAACCTAATGTGGGGCTGGAACTTGGAACCCCCCAGATCAAGAGGCACATGCTCCACTGGCAAAGCCAGCCAGGTTCCCCACTTTATCCTCCATTTTACAGACCCAACAAGCTTAGGTTCAAATCTGGTTCTTGCCACTTACTGCAACATACATGACCTTAGGTAAATTACTTCGCTGCTCTGAGCCTGTTTCCTCATCTATAAAATGGTTGCAATATATCTCAGTGCTGTGATTTTGCCAACAAATATTTATCGAATGTCTCATATATGTCATATGCTGCCCCAGAAGCTGAAAAGGTAAAGAATTGAGTTATGACTCAGTGTCTCTTACATATGAAGGCCTCTATAAATTTTTCCAAATATAATGATGATAGGGGCGCCTCGGTGGGTTAAAGCCTCTGCCTTCGGCTCAGGTCATGATCTCAGGGTCCTAGAATTGAGTCCTGCATCCGGCTCTCTGCTCAGCAGGGAGCCTGCTTCCCACCCCCCCTCCGCCTGCCTTTCTGCCTACTTGTGATCTCTGTCAAATAAGTAAATAAAAATCTTTAAAAAATATACAGTGATAATAATTTGTCAAATACTTACAATGTGCCAGACACTGTTCTAAGTGCCTTACACGTATCAATCCAACAACCTTGCGAAACCAGGATTATTATTGTCCTCACCTGACAACTGAGAAAACCCTTTCAGTAACCAACTTGCTCAAACAGAAGAATAAGCTTCCAAATTTTCAGTCCAGCTTAATGAAATGATGAAACTTGACATCTAAACATGTGCCCCCTAACATTTTGCACCGAAAAGGACACACCATCACCTATGTAGTATTCAAACATGTTTGTCCTAAATCTAATCACGGTAAATAAACACAAATCCAAATTAAAGAACACTCTTCAAAACAACAGGCTTGAACTCTTCAAAAAAGGTCAGTGTTGTGAAATACACATATACAAGCTAGGCAATTGCCTAGCTTAAAGACTAAACAGACACAACAATTAAATGTAATGTGTGGTCCTTGATTGAATCCCAGTTCCCCTAAAAGAAAGAAAGAAAGAAAAAGAGAAAAGAAAAGAAAAGAAAAAACCCTATAAAGGACATTCTTGGGACAACTGGGGGAAATTGAATATGGATAGGGTAGTAGTGATGGGAATTCCTAAGTTTGATACTTTGTACAGTGGTTAGATAAGACGAGGTCCTTAGCAAATGCACCTGTGGTATTTAGGGGCAAGAAAAGCAACTTACTTTCAAATGCTTCAGAAAAAAAGGACAAATATATATTTGTAGACAAGAGAATGATAAGGTAAATGTGATAAGGTGTAAATGATTGGTGATTCTGAGTGAAACATATACTAACATTCTTCCTTACTATCTTTGCTACTTTCCTGTAACCTTGAAATTCTTTCAAAATAAAAACTTACAAAAGTAATCTTTACACAGAAAAAAAAACTAAAATTGATTACATTCCGCCTCCTATATTTTGTTCAATTATTTTTTTTATTTTTTTCGATATTTTATTTTATTTATCTATTTGAGAGAGAGAGGGAGCTGAAGCAAGGGGAGAGGCAGAGAGATAGGTAGAACCAGATTCCCCACTGAGCAGGGAGCCCAACGTGGGGCTCAATCCCAAGACCCTGAGAGCATGACCAGAGACAAATGCAGATGCTTAACCCCTCAATTACCTTTTTAAAATAAACTAACATTTCTAACATGGACACCTTCCCTAAAAAAAAAAAAAAAAAAAAAAAAAATAGGAAGAAAAGAGAGAGACGTGATAACTAAACACAGTGCACAATCCCTAACTGGTTATTTGGGCTTTCAAAAAACAAAAAGCAGCAGGGTGCCTGGCTGGCTCAGTTGGAGAACCATACGACTCTTGCTCCTGGGGCCGTGAGCTCCAGCCCCACACTGGGTGTAGAGATTATTTAAAAATAATAATAATAATAAATTTTTAAAATTTTTAAAAATCAAAAGCAGCAGCTTTAAAGGACATTATTGAGGAGCACCTGAGTGGCTCAGGTCATGATCCCAGTGTCCTAGGATCGAGCCCCGCATCAGTCTCCCTGCTCTATGGGAAGCGTGCTTCTCCCTCTCCAGCTACCCCTGCTTATGTTCCCTCTCTATCTCTCTCTGTCATAAATAAAGTTTAAAAAAAAAATAAAATGGGGAGGGGTGCCTAGGTGGCTCAGTGGATTAAAGCCTCTGCCTTCCGCTCAGGTCATGATCTCAGGGTACTGGGATCGAGCCCCGAATTGGGCTCTCTGCTCAGCAGGGAGCCTGTTTCCCTTCCTCTCTCTCTGCCTGCCTCTCTGCCTACTTGTGATCTCTGTCTGTCAAATAAATAAATAAAATCTTTAAAAAAGAAGAATTTTAAATCAGTTACTGATACAGCTGGCACCCTCAGAAGGCTATTTAAGGGACATTTAATGTAAGGCCTGTTTATAGAGTAAACTTAAGGGAGCAAATCAGGGATAAAGAAAGCTTCCGGGACCGGCAATCCTGGAGGTCAGTTACCACCCCCAGACCTATAGGCACAGGGGGAGACAAGAGTTTCAGGACCCAGAGAGGGTGCAGCCACCCAGCAGGAGTGTGGTGTTCAGTGGAACACAGCTGCTGCTCAAACATCTGGAGTAAATACCCTTCCTTTGCCTCCTCTCGCCTCCTGCCAGAGCCTCTGATAAGCTGAGGGCAAGAGGGTATAGGATACAGAGAAGGCCAGGGAGGGAAGAGACTTGGAGGGGCAAAGGTATATCCAGCACAGTCGTCAATATTTCAACACTTGGGAAGTAGGACACAGAGCCCCAAAGAGCGTATGGTCCTATTTTTATACAGCGAAGTAAATTCTCCCATATATGCCTATGTAATTGCTTGCACATGACTGCAGCAAGAGTGAGGGGCCCCTGGCTGGCTCAGTCGGTACAGCACGAGACTTGATCTCGGGGTCGTGGGTTTGAGCCCTGTGCCGGGTGTAGACATAACTTAAAAGAAAAAAAAACTCTGTATTCACTTCGGCAGCCCATAAACTAAAACTGACTGCATGAGAAAGGAGAAAGACAGGGGATTTTATACATGAAATTGTTAATATTTAGTACCTGGGCAGAGTGTGGGGCAGAGGAGAAGATGACTAGAAAAACAAAACAAAACAAACAAACAAACAAACAAAACAGGATATTTATGAATAGGAATTCCAAGTAATTTAACAAAGAAAATAATTATTAAAGAAACAGCATATCCAAGGAAGATAGATTATTGTAGATGCTTTTTCTAATGAATGACAAGATTTTGCTTCTAGGGGTTGGTTAAAGTAATTATGATACAGCCATTCAGTGAAACACACACAGATACACAATGAACATAGGTGTTTATTACTATGAAAAGTGTTTACAAAGCACACGTCTAAGAAGTTGTTATAGGAAAGTGTATCTATACTCATAACCATCTATACATGTCCCCATACCTACGTACGTATCAATGTGTAGCTCAGTGGTTATGCCCAGATCAGTCATGGTGGTTGTTTATAGTCTGTGGAGGAAGGATCCTGGGTGGGTTTGTCTTCTGTATTTTTTTTTCTCCTTGTTTTTTTCTCCTTTTAATTATGTGTATCTTCTCTTCTTTCCCCTAAATTGACTTTCAATAACTCTGTGATAAAGAATAAAATAAAACACATATCTGAGCTCGTTAAACATGTGTGTTCAGTTTGTAAAAATTCAGAGGTGCTTTTTGCATCTTTCCATGTATATGAATCTTCAATAAAAATACTACCTTTCAGGGCACCTAGTGGTTCAGTCAATTAAGCATCTGCCTTTGGCTCAGATCATGATCCCAGGCTGCCAGGATCGAGCCCCACATGGGCCTCAGGGAACCTGCTTCTCCCTCTCCGTCTCCCCTCCCCGCCCTCCTCTGCATGCATGCACTCCCCCTCTCTCTCAAATAAAATCTTAATAAAAAGTACAAATTCTACATCAATGGATTTCACATACAAATTCAAATTCCTAGCTTCATTTGAACAAAATCTGGCCAAATCAGGCGCACGTCCCCACAGGTAATGACTGCTGGAGCTGAGCAATCATCGTCCTTTTGGACAAAGAATGAGTGTAAAACTCCACAACCCCAAGCACCTCTTCTCTCTTTCATGACACCCTCCGGACATCCAGAAATTAATAACTTCTCCGAACCTTTTCATTTGTGAAATTCCTAAGGTTCTCCAGAAACTGTAGGACACGCCAAGAAAAAATGAGAAAATGGCACTGAGAATAAAGGGAATAAATCTCAACTCTACTATTTACTAGTATGTACTGCTTAGCTTCTCTGAGCCTCAGTTTCCTGAACTGTAAAATGGGTATAATAATAATAATACCCACCTTACAGGGTTGTCAAGTTACATGTATAGTATTAGACACAGAGTCACTCCCATCTCTATAGGTAGTAGAGACTCAAAGCTCTCCCCAGTATTCAGAAATGCGAAAAGAGGTTTCAAAGAGGTGAAGCAGTGCATTGACAGCAACTTGTAGGCCAAAGCTAACTCCCCTATTGCCCTTGTGGAGAAGGAAAGTCAGTCTTCTGACCTGAAGGGTGGATGATGTTTCAAAGCTTGGGGACTTTGGATGATGAGGACACAGGTTCAGTCTGGAAGGCATCAGTGTTTAATCTTGAGTAACCTCACTCCCGGCTTACGCAATGCTGGAGCCACTGACGTGATAATAGTGGTTTCACCTGAAAGGAAAAAGAAAACCCCTTTGATGTGCCCTGGGCCTCAAGCCAGAGCACTTGCTCGGCCTCCTGGCCATTGCTCTTCTCTGCCCACTCCCCAGTCACAAAGGCCTCCCACTCCCTAACCTCAAGCAACTAGAGCCCTCGAGCCACTCCTACGGGCTCAGGAAAGCCCATTATAGATTCTTCCGGAAGTTTGCAAACGGATTTTTTTTTCACACCAGCATCACCTAAAATTAAATTCTACTAAAAATTAAACGTTAAAACTGCAAAAATTTAGGGGTGCCTGGGTGGCTCAGTTGGCTAAGCCGCTGCCTTCGGCTCAGGTTATGATCCTGGGGTCCTGGGATCGAGCCCCACATCGGGCTCTCTGCTCAGCAGGGAGCCTGCTTCCTCCTCTCTCTCTGCCTGCCTCTCTGCTTACTTGTGATCTCTGTCAAATAAATAAATAAAATCTTTTTTTAAAAAAAGTATCTGTAGCTATTTAACTCTGCTGCTGTACCATGAAAGCAGCCATACACAGTTTGTAAATGGACTGGTACCGCTGTGTGCCAATAAAACTTTATTACAAAAACAGGCAGTGAGGGGGAAAAAAAATAGACCGTGGGCCAGATTTGGACCAGGGACTGTAGATTGTCCACTCCTGCCCTGACAATCAATAAAACAAATCCAGCCTTGGTCTGTAGCATTTGCTGAATTCTGTGCTGTAAATACTCCCCATGGCCAATTTCGAGCTACCACTGTGAGGTCAGTCCCTGAAACTTGGGAGTTGAGAACAACACATGCACCAACATGTCACACAGATATGATAGAAGCTGCCTCAAAAGCACAAGTAAAATGAAAAAGTGGCAAAATAACTAGGAGGTGGTGAAAGCTTACTACCTTTGTTTTTACCTTATTTATTTATTTTTTAAGCAGGCTCCATGTCCCATGTGGAGCTCAAACTCACGACCCTGGGATTGACATGTACTTTACTGACGGAGCCAGCCAAGGGCTCCCCTGGCTTGGCATTTTCTGACCAAAATAAATTATTTGGGCAAGTGTTTGAGTCCCCATTTCCTTATCTATAAAACATGAGCAATAATATTAAGTTGTGAGGATAACACGGGCGGAGGGCTCCATAGTGGCAAATCCAATGGGGAAGAGGTACAGGCAGGTGGCAGAAGGCCACCTTGGCCAGCCCCACCGGTGGTTCAAGACACGATTGCCGGTCAGTCTTCCCCACTGGAAATTCTCACGAGATTTCTTCTCCGTCGGTGCCCACAGTGCTTGGTCATGCCAGTGTCTTCCAGAACATTGAAGAGTGAAGAGGTAGACCAGACAGACTGGTGGGCAGCCGAGGAAGGTTTATGGAGTGATAGCAAAGTGATAGCACCAAAGCACCCATAGACAGAGGTCGGGGACCCGAGGGGCTTGCCACCGGGGATTTTATGTCTCAGGGGTTTTATGGGCTTGTTGACGGGGTGTTTTGATTTGAGCAACCCTTGGGCACCTCACCTGTCATCCAATCAGATTTTTGTCACCTATCTATCATGGGAAAGGGAGGAGGACTCCTTCCAGGTCGTAAAAAACTGTCCTGGGGGGGGGGGGGTTCCTCTTAGGGCAGGGCCCCTCGTCCTGCATGCCTGCTTTCCAACTCTCCGCCATCATCCCCCCTCTGAAGAGGTAACCCTAACTGCTATTAGGGGAAAAGGGCGACAACCGATGGCAGCCACCTCCTGCTGGTCAGGAGCCTTGGGTGGGGCGGCAGTCAGGGGTCCTGTCCTCCCAAACTATCAAGGGGTCCTCGGTAGGTGTTTGGTTTTGACCTTCAAGTGAGGCTCCATCTGAAATACCATTTGGAGTTTGACCTTTATTCTGGAAAATACACAGCGGGTTACTTAGGAGGCAAGGCCCAGAGCACAGTGCAAGACCCAGGACAGCCCGGAGTCCTGTGAGATGTAAAACATATTTCAGTGAACTCCCCCCACACCGGGAGGAGAGGGCGGGCGAAAGGAATGCAATAGGGTTGACGACTTGAAGGGAGAGAGGGGAAGTAACATTTATCTGTGTCTTGTTGCTTCCAGCCTAGTTGGAGGTCCTCTCTGGGTTTACAGAGGGATTCGAGTTTCTTGCTGTTGGGCCCTGCTGGGGACCAGGGTTTGACGCTGGAATGGTGCATCCAGGCTTTACTCTGACTGCTGCTGGAGTGGCTAAAGTCGCTGTATGCAGGCCTTCCCAGCCTGGCTCGAACAAGCACTTGGTCCCCTCCAGGGTGAAAGGGGACAGGCTGGTTATTTTGGGGCTGGGAGTTAGGAAGCTCAACCAAGAGGGCTAGTGATTCCGTTATCGTTCTGAAGGGACCGGGGGGAGCCCAAACCAAGGGATTACCAGTGTCTTTACCACTGCCGAGGCTTTTCCAGTTTTACAGGGAAAGGCCTCAGTCCGGGGCATGGAGGGACCATCTACCCACACCAGGAGGTACCGTAGCCATGCATTTTAGACAGGGGTGACGTTCATTTGCTGATCTTCCCCGGGGGAAAGTTCCCACTTGCTGTGTGCCTCCGGGGAATTGTGAAGGGGGGGGGTGGGTTCTCCTTTGGGCAGACTCCACACGTCTTTAACATGTTTTTAATAGTCCTATCTAAATTTCTCCCTGTAAAGAGTTTGGGGGTCATTTGTAGGGTTTTATCTTTGACCTAAACAGTAGGTTTGGTGTAGGGTTTTAGGATCTTTCATGGGTTAGCAGCTCTGCCTGTTGACTGCGAGGGTATAACCCTGTTCTGTGGCCAGTTGTGTTTTCTCAACTGAACAGCGGGGTCTTTCCTGGGTTACGGGGCCACCCCTAATGGGGGTGGGGGGAGGCGGCGACCAGAGGGGTCTCTGACCTGACAGCCTATTTTGCTACAGCCTCAGCCAATCTATAACCGTCCATTCCTTTTTTGTGCCCTTTTTAGTGTACACCTGCTACTTCTGGGGTTTGTGTACGGCTTATAGAACCATGTGAATTCCTGATGATACTTTAGGAGAACCTGAAGCAGTCAGAACACGTCTCTCTCCACACTGTACTATGGCACAATGGACGAACAGGACGGCGTACCCGGAGTCAGCACTGACTGTTTCGCCCTTCCTGCCCTCCACAGCTGCAGCGAGGGCCGTCAGCTCAGCCCGCTGGGTGCCTGGCCCAGGTGGGAGAGGGTTACTCTCTCTTGTTTCATAGAAACCTCCAGCCTCTCGGGTGTCCTGTTCAACAAATGAGCTCCCATAGAAAATAAAGTCTATTCCGGATTTTTTGCTGGGGTTTCTTTCTTTTTCTTTTTTTAAAGATTTATTTATTTATTTGACAGAGATCACAAGTAGGCGGGGGGCAGGGGGGAAGGCTCCCTGCCGAGCAGAGAGCCAGATACGAGGCTTGATCCTAGGACCCTGAGATCATGACCTGAGCCAAAGGCAGAGGCTTAACCCACTGAGCCACCCAGGTGACCCGCCTCTTGAGATTTCTAAAAGCTTTTTCTGACTCTGGATCCCATATACAGGCCTCCTGGGTGTCTTTGATCAGCCAACAGAGCATGCTTGCTATTTCTCCATGTCCCAGTATCCACGAGTGTCCTGTTATACCCAAAAAACCCTCTCCGGCCAGAGAAAGTTGTGGAGCCCGTAAGGTGTATGGGAATAGGCACTATTAAGGCCCAGCCCACTTCAGCCTGAGTTGTCCAGACCTGGGAATTAAGAGAAATGTGTGGCTCCCAAGCATTAAGAGTGAGAGGAAATTAGATCTCCCTAGGTGCATCCCAGAAGGCGAGAAAAAAATTTGGCTTACGGGTCACCCAGTGACGGCCTTAATGACAACACTGCAGTTAAAAAGTTAGCCTGGAGCAGAGAGCAGAATGGAAAAGGTGGTATCAAGAAGGAAATCAACTGGTTTTCCTTCTGTTTCCAGAATTACCGGAGGTGCTGGGTTCCCTAGGGTTAGCTGTTGCTCCCGGGCCCCAGCAAATCCAGTCAGAGCACTGGCCATCTGAGCCCTCGCAGACTGAGGTCCCCGAGGGCATTCAGATTTCCAGTGTCTCCCTCCATACAGGCAACAAGGGTTACAGGGCCTGGTTTTTGCCATGGGAGGCATTCTCACATCAGTGTCCCAGGCAGCTACAGAAATGGCATCTGTGCCAGAGTCTTGGGAGGTCACAACCAAAGCCTCAGACTTCCTGAAGCTTCTCTTCCTCACTCTCTCCTCTTGGTCCCAACTGTGAGAGACCCACTAGCAGTTCGTTAGAGCTCTTCTAGAGTCCCCTCAGGGCCAGCAGTCAACTTTTGCAGTTTTTTACCAAATAAGAATGATCTTGGCCTCAGGGACAACCAGGCAGGGGAGACAGAGGTGTATTTAATGAGATTCTCTCACGCTTAAGAAAAATTGTTGGGGGGCGCCTGGGTGTCTCAGTGGGTTAAAGCCTCTGCCTTTAGCTCTGGTCATGATCTCAGGGTCCTGGGATCGAGTCCCGCATTGGGCTCTCTGCTTGGCGGGGAGCCTGCTTCCCCCTCTCTCGCTCTGCCTGCCTCTCTGCCTACTTGTGATCTCTGTCAAATAAATAAATAAAATCTTTTTAAAAAATAATTGTTGGGTTTTCTTCCTGAGTTTGGGTTCACAGTTTTATTTTTCAGCAGACCCAGACATCCTCTACCAGAGACTTCGAAAACTATCTTAACAATTGCCCTTGAAAACTTTGAGACACACAAGATTACCATTTTTTATCGACAGACCCAAACAGCCTTTGAAAGCATAAATTGATATCCGGTTATCAATGCTTTAGCACTTTGGAAAAGACCTAGATGTAATCCCATTAATCATTCAAACAAAACTTCCTTAACATTATTACCCATGAAAGCTTTTGAGACAGACAAGATGAACCACCATTTTAAGGCCAGCTTTTTTGACCTTCAGCAAACCAAGACAGGATCACTGCCAGCTCTAAACCTTCTGAGTGCAGGTGAGTAGATGCCATGGGGTTTTTTTTCCCACCAAAGTGGAAAGAGGCAGTCCATGTCAGGCCAGAGAAGACAGGGAATTTCCCTGAAACAAAGGGAGTTTTGGCAGCTGCTTGGGAATATTCCTTACGGTCTGTCCTGAGGGAGACTAACCACATTTGGCTCCAACTGTACCCATTAAGCCAGGAAATGAATGAGGGAGAAATCCCCATAGACCCTTCAGTCCCTCTAGGATACAAGCTTGGGAGTGACGATGATACCAATTTCCAAGGAGATCCTTAGGATCCTAACCGGGCTCTTAAGGAAGCAGAGCTGGACTCGCGCTGGAAACTGAAGGCACCCATGGGCTCACCCATCCCTTGACACCCATATCTTTCAACAGTGGCCAGAATCCCACATTTTCCTGCTTCAGAGAGGATCTGATTTAACAGAAGGATTGTGCTCAAGTTTGGAAAACTTTGAGGTTCCCCCTTCAACTCAGGTCTTGTAGCAGCCCCTCCCCTTGATCCCCCTTGGAGCACTCCCTGTTCTTAGAGATGGTGAAACCCTAGAGCACCAGCAGGGGTCCCCAGATACAGCGGGACAGGTACGGGGACCTGATCTTATGCTAGGAAGGAAAGAGGCAGGAGTGGAGATTTCCCCTGCAGACTCCATTTGCCTATCAAGTTTGTTTGTTTGTTTGTTTGTTTTCCTAGGATTTTATTTATTTATTTGACAGAGAGAGAGAGAGATCACAAGTAGGCAGGCAGAGAAATATGGGGAAGCAGGCTCCCGGTTGAGTGGAGAGCCCAATGCAGGGCTCCATCCCAGGATCTTAAGATCATGACCTGAGCTGAAGGCAGAGCCTTAACCCACTGAGCCCCCCAGGTGCCCAGCCTACCAAGCTTTGATGAGGATGTGGTATTCCTTTGTTCCTCCCAGAGTCGGGGCAGGAAGGTTTCCAGAAGAAAGCCACCAGGAGGCTGGGATTGATCCTCCAAAGCTGAGATCAGAACAAAAGAAAATGAGCCACCTTTTTCCCAGTTAAAACCAGGAAGGCAAAGTCCTTCAGGTGGCCGAGTCTTGTCCTCTAACTTACACTGCGGCCTTGCCCCAGAACAAAAGAAAACGAGTTGCCTTCGTCCAGTTAAAACCAGGAAGGCATCCAAGTAAACAAGATGGGGCGATTTATGGGGCTGATACTGTTTCTATAGCCTATAATGCCAGGATGGGGCTCTATAGGAGTAAAGGTCTTGGTCGGGGAATTACCCATCTACAAGAGGAGAGGAAAAGGTGTCCCTTACCTCATTTTCTTATAGTTGATCAGGGAGACTTGGGAAGAGAGGAAAAGGCACCCCCCCCCACCTCAGTTCCTCCTCATTGTTCCTGATGTGTGGCCCTAGTGACTCATGCGACGGACAGCCAGAGCCCCTGTCCTCTCTGTGAGGTGCTGGGAGGAGCTGACTTTTACCCAGGCTTCGTTCTACCTCCAGAGAGTGACCCTGGTTTCCCCACCCTGAAGCTTCCCTTAGAAGTCAATGCATACACTAGACTTCTTTAAGCGTTCTGTCTGGCATAGCCACCGAATCGTCTTTTAGTAGAACTGCTCTGTCTGGCAGAGCCACATGGAGGGACAAGATGGGACACCCAGGCAGGGCAAATCCACCTGGGATAAGCCCCAATGGGACCGAAAAGTTGGGGAGCATCCCCTAGATTACAGTTCCTTTGTGCTGCTTGGCCATTCCTGCACATAGCTGCTGTAGCCAGTCTGATGGGTGTCCGAGTCGTGCCCAGGATAGGAGGAGTCAGAAACGGTAACAGGGAACTGTGAGTGAGGTCCCTTGCCCAGGGGACCCTCCTGGGCTTCCCCAGTCATTCTCCTGGGGGAGTAATCCACCAAGAAAATAGTAGGAGAAGGTTTTCTCTTCAGATACCTGGGTGGGCGAGTAAGGAGCCCGGTCCCTCCAAGAGCCTTTGGTTGTCCAAAGGGTAGCCTGAGGTAGCGGCCCTTAGCTGCTGCTCAGTTTTCCCTAGGTCCTTCACATCCGGGGATCTGTGCCGAGAGGAGTTCTGAGTCTTTACCAAACCAACATTCCCAACCTCAAGTCAGAGAGGAGCCCAGAAAACCTGTCACCCGAGACTTGAGAATGACAGCAGCCGTACTGACAGCTCCGACGTGGCCTCCCGGTGCCTTGCACCTGGGCAGAAGTTTCCTTCCTCGAGGGGAGCTGGGACAGGATATCTATGTGCCTACCACAGCGGAGCACTGTCTATAGAGAATTTTTTTTTAAAGGTTTTTTTTTTTTAATTTATTTATTTGACAGACAGAAATCACAAGTAGGCAGAGAGGCAGGCAGAGAGAGGGGGGGAGGCAGGCTCCCCGCTGAGCAGAGAGCCCGATGCAGGGCTCGATCCCAGGACCCTGAGATCATGACCTGAGCTGAAGGCAGAGGCTTTAACCCACTGAGCCACCCAGGCGCCCCCGTAGAGAATTTTTTAAAGAATAATAAAAACTAAAAAAAAAAAAAAAAAAAGAATAATAAAAACTGATAAAGTCTGCCACTTTGTTTTATCATCTTGTGCCAGAAACTCGAAACAAGGTCAGTGGCAGTTTGGGTAAGTGCCCATGGATTGTGTTCTTGCTGTTATTAGATGAGTGTTCTCCTAGTGTTTGTCAGGATGAGTGGTTGTAAAGGTCGTAAATGCAACTCAGACGGGCCGAAGCCTTAGAGGGAAGATTCTGGCTCACCCAGACGCATGCCCGGAACACGGTGCTCAGATGTTAGGAATCTGCCTATTTCTTTCCCATCCCTGCATTCCCGGGGCGGGCTTCATACACTGGCACGTTCTTCCCTCCGTGGAGGCAGATGGCCTCCAAAGCTCTATTCCATAAGCTTACCCACACAGAGCTCAGAGAGAGGCTCCTTCTCAAGCAGAAGTCCCACACCAAAGTAGCTCATTGGCCAGCTTTGGTCAGGGTCCCATCCCTGAAGCAATCACAGGGATTCTCCCTGGCTGGTCCTGGCTCGCCTAGCCCCAGATCACATGCACAGGAAGGCGAAGGAATGATTCCCGAAAGGAAAAGTGAGATGCTGTAACAACAGAGTAGGACTGGACGCTGGCAGCAAATATCCAAGATATTCCTCAGCGCTCCCAGAGCCAAGCCCAGAAGACATCCTTCATCTCATGAACACTGAGAATCAGAGAGGATCTGGGAGCAGCCCAAATTCATGGTGTCCAGAGCCCGGGGATACTGTATCCCGTGCCAGCAACTCTCTTGGACACTCCGGGCCATCGCTGATAACTGGTAATACAGCTCCCTGTCCCCCGAAGTTCAGGCATGTGGGCTCTGTGCCCTAAGAGATAAAGACTAGCCACACCCAGCACCCCACTGCACTGCACCACCGGATAACAGACAAGCCCCCTGGCCAGCCCTCACCTGCTCCCAGACTGCTGTCTGCCCTTGTTGGCCAGGGCTCTGGGGCCTGAGTCAGAAAGGAGAAGATCTGTCCATGCGCCTTTGAATCCTCACTCTCTCTTTTGGGGGCTCTGTAGCTGTGTTGATTCTAGGAAGCAGAGCACAGGACCGTTTGGCTGTTTTTAGGTCCAATTTTAAAATGCAACTAAAGCCTTTTGGTTTATTTATGTTCTCTGAATATAATAAAGATTCATAAATAGGCCACTGGGCCGATCCACTCCAAGCACAGCAGCTAGGAACAGCTGGGTTTTTTGCTCAGCCCTCCTCCCTATGTTGACCTTGAAGAGAGGAGCCTTTCAAGTCCTAATGATGTTGCCGCTATAAAACTCGAAAAAGCCCCCCTCCCCTGCTGCCTCAGAGATAAAACCCAAATACCATAATCTAACATTTGAGACCCTCCCACATTCCTTATAATAGTCAACTTAATCAGTAATCATTAACTGGCTTTCTCTGGGGGCCAGGTAGCCAGCAAGGCACTCTGCACACGGCGGATCAGACGACCCTCGTTAACAACGCTAGGAAGGAGGACTAGTTTAATTCCTACTTTACAGAGGAGGAAATTGGCAAGGCCACGTTCAGGCAATAGGCTTGAGCAATGGAACCGGGAGCAAGGCACAAGGCCCAGGGGCCCCCAGTGATCACACCAGGGGCCAGAATACAAGCAGGCTCACTAAGCCACCCACCTCGAAATAGCCACAGGCCTTAATATCCACTGGGCTACTTACAACCAGGCACAGTTAGCTTTTTTAAAAGGGACAATTCCATACGTTCCCATATGTGCTCAGCCCGCCCTGTAACTGTGGTCCTCACCACCAGCTCACGGCAGACCGTGTCTCCTTTGCCCTGGTGCCCGCTGCCTCCTTACAGTGTAAACTCCAATAAACTTCTATGCCCGTTGCTCTGCCTTCCCCAGCTGGGATGCCCACACTTTGGTGGCTCATCTGGGGGAACGTCTGCTGGCCCAGGACTCTCCCCATTCTCTAGGAATTTCTCAGGACTTTCCCTCAGAGCATGGCCTCTAGGATTCCTTGGAGAACTGATGATCTCTCCAGTTGTTTCGGGAACTGGTTAGTCCTCGGCGAGGATCCCAAGTCAGTAGGGGAAGCCCTCGGATGGCCCTGTCTGAAAGGGGTAAGGATTTTCCCGCTTGCCCTTCAGAGGGATCCTTCCCTTTCTGGCCCTTCAGTGGCCTAACCCTAGTATTCCTCAGACAATTGAAAGTCTCGGGCTAGGGAGGCTCCCTGGTGTGGTCTTTTGGGCCCCTTTCCTGATGCGGAACGACTGTCATTTCCCAGGACCCTCTCCTTGGTGGGACACCCTACTACAGCCAGTCGCCCCATAAAACATCGGGCTCTTTTTCAGGTCAGTGGCCATGCAGGGACAGGAGCAAGTGGTCAAGGATGAATTCTTGAGACGTTTTGGTTGCAGAAAGGGGCTTTTGTTACCGTATGGGGACAGGACCCGTGAGCAGGAAGAGCTGTACTGGGATTGTGAGGAGTGACCGATTATAGACTTGTTAGTTAGTGGGGGTTAGGGGACAGTGTAAGTCTCTTAGGAATTTATGCATGTTAAAAGGAAGGTCTCCAGGACCTTGGAGAGCTAGCTATTGTTAAGATAAGGTTGCTTTCATGGTTTAGTAAAACATTAGTCATGAGACCCTTCAAATGTCTATCAGTGGGCTGCATGTTTGAAAGGCGATTGCTAACATGTATCTTTTGGGGGGGGGTGGTTACAGGAGGGCGTAACAGGGACAGAAGAAAAGCTTTAGAGGTAAAACATTAAAGGAAGTTCTTGAGGGAGCTGTAGGAGTGTTACAATCAGCATGCCTCAGGAATCCTGCCGGGAGTCACAGCAAGTTCTTTTCTTTCCAGAGTGGGGCACACTGCCTGAAATCTTGATGATCCGAGCTCCATTCCCCTTGGTGGGACGCCCCTTTGGGAATCCGCAGCTGGTCTCTACAATTCCCTTCTATTCCTTTGAACTTGCCCTGGGGATGTGTTTGTTTTTTTTTTTTTTTTCAAGATTTTATTTATTTGACGGATAGAGATCACAAGTAGGCAGAGAGGCAGGCGGCGGGGTGGGGGGGGCAGGCTCCCCACTGAGCAGAGAGCCCGATGTGGGGCTCCATCCCAGGACCCCGAGATCATGACCTGAGCTGAAGGCAGAGATTTAACCCACTGAGCCACCCAGGCGCCCCGGGGATGTGTTTTTAATAAAAACTGGAACAGATACATCTGGGTGGCTCAGATGGTTAAGCATCTGCCTTCAGCTCAGGTCATGATCCCAGGATCCTGGGATCGAGTCCCACATCGGGCTCACCCCTCAGCAAGGAGTCTGCTTCTCCCTCTGTCTGCTGCTCCCCCTGCTTGTGCTCTCTTTCTCTGACAAATAAATAAAATCTTTTTAAAAATAATAATGAGGGGCGCCTGGGTGGCTCAGTGGGTTAAAGCCTCTGCCTTCAGCTCAGGTCATGATCCCAGGGTCCTGGGATAGAGCCCCGCATCGGGCTCTCTGCTCAGCAGGGAGCCTGCTTCCTCCTCTCCCTCTGCCTGCTTCTCTGCCTACTTGTGATCTCTGTCTGTCAAATAAATAAATAAAATCTTTAAAAAAATAAAAATAAAAATAATAAAAATAATAATGAAATAAAATAAATAAAAATAAAAACCGGAACAAATTGGGCTCCCAAGGCCTGAGGAAAAATGTCCCATCTATTTATGTCGTGCTTCCTGGCTTCATTACAGACTCCCAGATCAAGAGGTATGGCCCCTCTAGGGAACTTGCTTATAATACTTTTTTTCCCGGTTGACCTCTTTTGCCAGAACTTCAAATGGTCAGAGGTCTTACATGCAAGCCTTCATGGCATTGTCCCCCAAATCTCCAACCCCCCCCAAAAAAAAAAAACTGCAGAATGTGCCTTGCTGGGTTTCATGGCCCATCTGGTCCTAGAACATTCCAGATGATCTTTCTTTTATGCCATCCCATTATCTTTCCCTTCCCCCTGAAGGCCCAGCAGCTCTCCTGCACTTACACTGCCCACTTTAGACTTTCCCACGGGTACCCCAGGTAAAAACTGACAATGGGGAAGAAACTGATCGACTTCTAGTGCCCACAGATGCATAATTCTGAGTATGAAGGCTAATTTAAGTTTGTTGATGTAACTAAAATAGATATGTCTTTAGAGTTATCAGCATTAACTATAAAACTTCTCATTCAAACAAGGTTTACTGAAGTCCAATAACCTCGCCTTATCTCTGTTGCAATTTGTTGGCAAAAAGATGGCTTAAAATGATGGTTCGTTTTATAAATAAATAAATAAACTTCTTTTAAAAAGATGCGCTGTGGGGGTGAGGGGGTGCCTCTGGCTGGCTCTGTTTGGAAGAGCATGTGACTGTTGATCTCAGGGTTGTGAGTTCAAGCCCCACATTGGGTATCGAGATTACTAAAAGTAAATAAGCTTTCAAAAAATGATAGTTACTTTGGCCTGTCTCCTAAAGTTCTCATAGGTCATTGCTAAGTTAGCTTTCAAAATCTTCGGTAACCTGAAACTTGGAGGTTTTGCTAAGTTAAATTATAAATTGGGTTGAATTCATTGGATATCTAAGTCTCTTCCAAATAAGATAAAATACAGAAGCATTAATTATTAAACATAATGTTTACCTGCCTTAGGCTTCTTATTGTGGAGAGACTAAATATACTAGGGTCTGTAGGAAACATGCTTCGTGCCTTCCTGAGACATTTTACTAGGAAAATACATGTTCCTAAAAATGACGAAGTGTATTCGTAAATTTGCCAATCTAAAGAATCCCGTTCTAATAGTTCACGATTGAATTATACTACTTCATTTTCAGTGGAGACTAAGGTTTCTAGGAGTTAAAATTCTGCTGAATGTAATTAAGACTGATGGAAATGATAAGGAAAGCAACTCTTTATGTAAGAAAGTAGGAGACATGTAAAAAAGGTATAAGAAGTGAGCATACGTTTTCTTTTTTTTTTTTTTTAAGATTTTATTTGTTTATTTGACAGACAGAGATCACAAGTAGACAGAGAGGCAGGCAGAGAGAGAGGGAAGCAGGATCCCTGCTGAGCAGAGAGCCCGATGCGGGGCTCGATCCCAGGACCCTGAGATCATGACCCGAGCTGAAGGCAGCGGCTTAACCCACTGAGCCACCCAGGTGCCCGAGCATACGTTTTCTTGAGGGAAAAAGAAAGTAAGTTTGTCCTAAATTGAGACTAGTGAGCTAGACGGAAAAGGCTTGGGACAAAATCTGAATCCAAAAGAAAGTTGTAGAAGGTTTGTGAAGGAAAAGCTTTAGAAAAAAAATTTTATGAGTGGTTAGGACAGATTAAGATTGAAATGAATGGATTTTTTAAAAAGATTTTATTTATTTATTTGACAGAGAGAGATCACAAGTAGACAGAGAGGCAGGCAGAGAGAGAGGGAAGCAGGCTCCCTGCTGAGCAGAGAGCCCGATGCGGGGCTCGATCCCAGGACCCTGAGATCATGACCCGAGCTGAAGGCAGCGGCTTAACCCACTGAGCCACCCAGGCGCCCCAAGACTAATTCATTTGTAAAACAAGTCTGGTTTTTAAGATTTTTAAAAAGTTATTATTCATTTGAGAGAGAGTGAGCAAGAGGGAGCACACGAGCAGTGGAGAGGGCCAGAGGAATAGGGAGAAGCAGACTTGCCCCTAAAACAAGTCCAGTTTTAACAAACGTGGCCTAATTATTTAAATAAGCTCAGCAAGAATAGTGATTGGCCATATAGATCCTTTTTTTTTTTAATTAAAATTTTTTCTTAGAGAGAAAGCAGGGGTGGGGGTGGAGGAGCAGAGAGGGAGAGAGAGAATCCCAAGCAGGCTCCATGCTTGGCTCCATCTCACAACCCTGAGATCACGACCTGAGCCAAAATCAAGGGTCCAACGTTAAACAGACTGAGCCACCCTAGTGCCCCGACCATATAGGTCCTTTAAACTCTGCTTTTATGGGGTTGCCTGGGAGGCTCAGTCCGTTAAGCCTCTGCCTTCAGCTCAGGTCATGATCCCAGAGTCCTGGGATCGAGCCCCATATCCAGTTCCCTGCTCAGTGGGAAGCCTGCTTCCCCCTCTGCCCTTTGCCTTTTGCCCCTGTTGGGTTCATGCTCTCTCTCTTCTCTCAAATAGATAAATAAAATCTTTCTTTTTAAAAGATTTTATTTATTTATTTGATAGACAGAGATCAGAAGTAGGCAGAGAGGCAGGCAGAGAGAGAGAGGAGGAAGCAGGCTCCCCGCTGAGCAGAGAGCCCAATGCAGGGCTCGATCCCAGGACCCTGAGATCATGACCTGAGCCAAAGGCAGACGCTTAATGACCAAGCCACCTAGGCGCCCCTAGATTGAACTTTTAATAGCCTCTTGATTCCAGTAGAGATTTGGGCACATGCCTCTTCTCTAGGTCCCCGAAATGCCCTCAGGTTCCTGCACCTGCCAGGAACTAATGTTCTTTGCTAATCTGGTACAGCTACCAGGAACTCTATAAACAAAGTTTCAGACCAACGTTTTCAGCGGGTTTCACTGTCCCCATAAAGTCAACCTTAGTTCTTTAGAGCTGTCTGGCCTTACCTGAGTTTACACTTATCTGTCTCAAATATGACAGTCAGTCAAAACCTTGGCAAAATAACTAGTGTTTCCAACAGTGTCCTGTTACAAGAACAGATTCTTATTGAACTTATGCAAATAATTGTAACTGCCGTGGAAGGAAGAATACTCACAGAGAGTTTCTGAATTTTAGAGGGTTTGAATGGGAAGAAAAGTTAAGTGTTTCAATTTGTTCACAAAGGGATATTTTATCATGATATTTCTGTGTATCATGGATGTCTTAAGAGAAAGTTTCCTTTGGGGGCGCCTGGGTGGTTCAGTTGGTTAAACAGCTGTCTTCTTTCAGCTCAGGTGATGATCCTTGAGTCCTGGATCCAGTCCCACTTCGGGCTCCCTGCTTGGCAGGGAGTCTGCTTCTCCCTCTGACCTCTCCCCTCTCTCAAATAAATAAATACAATCTTAAAAAAAAAAAAAAAAGTTTCCTTAATCTGAAAGAGCAAACATGAGAGAACCAGCAGTGGTTCAAACAAGAATCATAAAAACTATAATCATCTTCTCTAATTCATTCGATCCTACATTTTTTATTTTTGTCCTGTTTGAATGCAGCTTTCCCATAAGTTCTGGAGATTCTTACCCAGTTTGGTTTTATGATCTTAAAGATAGCAAATACCTGTGTTTGTCTCACACACACACACACACACACACACACACACACACAAAAGTCCTTTTCATGAATCTCTTTAAAGACAGAACTCATTTTGCAGGAACCTCAGAACAAGAACTCAGAAACGGGGGCACCTGGGTGGCTCAGTGGGTTAAGCCTCTGCCTTCAGCTCAGGTCATGGTCTCAGGGTCCTGGGATCGAGTCCTGCATCGGGTTCTCTGCTCAGCAGGGACCCTGCTCCCCCACGCCCTCTCTCTCTCTGCCTGCCTCTCTGCTTACTTGTGATCTCTCTCTGTCAAATAAATAAATAAAATCTTTAAAAAAAAAAAAAACCCACAAATGAATTAGTCTTGATTTGGCTATCTCTGGAAATAAGGGGGAATTTAGAGAAAAATTATGTTCCAACAACACAGCTTTGTGGACATCAAATTCTAGTTCTGTCTTTGAATGTTTGTTGTTTGTGTAAGCTAGACCACTTGAGGGAAGAAACTTCAGAAAAATTGCTACAAAGGCTCATGTATGGACAATCTTCGTGCTTGTTATTCTGTGGAGATAATAACAGGACTCCATGGGCATAGGATTATTTGAACAGCTGGAAAACTGGATGGAGTCCCCAACAATTGTGTAACTCAGCTATCCCCTTGACCGATTCTGTATGGCTGAGATGACAAAGTTGCTCCGTAAAATCCAGAGCGTTAACTGTGGACTTGCGAAGATAAGGGATGACTCCGCTTTCCTTAGGACTTGATAGAGGACACACCTGGGGTCACCCTTATTCCCCAAACAAGTCTTCTCCCACTGGCCAGCCATTCTTCATAATTAGGATATTGTTAAGGCTAGACACTAAACAAAGACGACTTCTTGATGGTTTTATTCCTTAGCCATATTTCTCTCAGGAGCTGCCTCAATTGATATAAACTTGCAATTAGAGGCTTTGGCCAAGCATCATAGAGCGGCCATCTTTAGTCAAGCCCAACACACAGTCACCCACAAATTCAAAAGGTAGCCCTCCAAAACTGAGAACCAGTGCAACAGGCCCCTCTCACAGAAGATCAGCAAGAACATCCAGCCAAGGCCAAGTTCATCGATCAATAAGAACTGCAAAACTCCAGCCCTAGGGGAATACAGCACATAGAATTCACGGGTTCTCCCCCGCGATTCTTTGGTCTTTCAATTTTAATTTTTTTTCTCTCTTCCCTTTTTCAACTAATTTCTTATTTCATTGACTCTCTAAAAAAATTTTTAATTGTCATTTTCACAGTTACATTCTATCCTTTCATTATATTTAATATCATTTTTGTGTGTATGCACACACACACACACACACATACATACATACAAGTTTTTCTCACTTTACAATTTGGGGATGTAGTTTCTTCTAACAGACCAAAATACATTCAGAATCTAGTGTATGGCTCTACTCTCCTCACCTGTCTGATCATATTTTCTTTCTCCTTCTTCTTCCTCCTCCCCTTCCTCCTCTTCATTCTTCTTGTTAAAGTCTTCTTTTTTTTTTTTCTTTAATTTTTTATTTTTTATAAACATATATTTTTATCCCCAGGGGTACAGGTCTGTGAATCACCAGGTTTACACACTTCACAGCACTCACCAAAGCACATACCCTCCCCAATGTCCATAATCCCACCCCCTTCTCCCTAACCCCCTCCCCCCAGCAACCCTCAGTTTGTTTTGTGAGATTAAGAGTCACTTATGGTTTGTCTCCCTCCCAATCCCATCTTGTTTCATTTATTCTTCTCCTACCCACTTAAGCCCCCATGTTGCATCACCACTTCCTCATATCAGGGAGATCATATGATAGTTGTCTTTCTCTGCTTGACTTATTTCGCTATTGTTAAAGTCTTCTTAAATTTTCATCTTTACAGTTACATTCTACCCTTTCAATGTATTTAATTTTTTTGTA
This sequence comes from Mustela nigripes, assembly GCF_022355385.1. NCBI lineage: Eukaryota > Metazoa > Chordata > Mammalia > Carnivora > Mustelidae > Mustela > Mustela nigripes. The sequence continues at coordinate 7,119,371 of NC_081564.1, forward strand.
TTTTTTTTTGTATTTTGTATTGTGCAAAAGTTTCGTATATTTTTGTATTTACATAAGTTTTTCTTTTTTACAATTTTGAGATGTAGTTTCTTCTAACAAACCAACCAAAATACACTCAGGGTATAAAGTATCGCTCTGTTTGGTTCAACTGTCTATTTATATTCCTCTTTTTTTTCTTTTATTTTGTCTTTTAACTCTCATTTTTACAATTACATTCTATCCTTTCACTGTATTTTACTTTTGTATATATATGTTTTTCTTTCTTTACAACTTTGGGATCTAGTTTTCCAACAAACAGGCCAAAATACACAAAGGATCCAGTGTATTGCTCTATTCTGTTCACCTGTCTGATTATATTCTCTCTTTTTAATTTTAGTTTTTATTTTATTATTTTTATTTTTATTTTTTTTTGTTTGTTTGTTTCAGGTCTCTTCTACTTTGTTTAGTGTACATTTCTCTGGGGACATTATTGCCATTTTAGTATTCTGTTGTCTCATTCATCTAGTCTTCTCTGGACAGAATGACAAGATAGAAAAACTCACCTCCAAAAAGAGAACAAGAGGGAGTAGTCACTGCCAGGGACCTAATCCGTATGGACATAAGTAAGATGTCAGAACTAGAATTCAAAATAATGATTATAAAGATACTAGCTGGACTTGAAAAAAGCATTCAAGACACTAGAGAATCCCTTTCTGGAGAATAAAAGAACCAAAATCTAATCAAGTCAAACCCAGAAAGGCTATTAATGAGATGCAATAAAAAATGGAGGCTCTAACTGCTAGGATAAATGAGGCAGAAGAGAGAATTAGTGATATAGAAAACCAAAAGATGGAGAATAAAGAAGCTGAGCAAAAGAGAGATAAGCAACTACTGGATCATGAGGATAGAATTTGAAAGATAAGTGATACTATATAGCGAAACAATACTAGAATAATTGGTATCCCAGAAGAAAAAGAAAGAGAGAGGGAGGGGAGAAGGTATACTGAAGCAAATTATGCAGAGAACCTCCCTATTCTGAGGAAGAAAACAGGAATCCAAGTCCAGGAGGCACAGAGAACCCTGCCCAACAATCAATAAAAATAGGTCAACACCCCAACATATAATAGCAGAACTTGCAAATCTCAGACAAAGAGAAAATCCTGAAAGCAGCTTGGGATGAGATCTGTAACCTACAAGGGTAGAAAATCAGACTGGCAGCAGAAAAGAGACCTGGCAGACCAGAAAAGACTGCCATGATATACTCAGAATGCTAAATGAGAAAAATACGCAGCCAAGAATACTTTTATCCAGCTAGGATGTTATTCGAAATAGAAGGGGAGATAAAAAGCTTCCAGGACAAACAGAAACTAAAAGAATTTGTGATCACTAAACCAGCCCTATAAGAAATATTAAAAGGGGGGCGCCTGGGTGGCTCAGTGGGTTAAGCCTCTGCCTTCAGCTCAGGTCATGATCTCAGGGTCCTGGGATGGAGCCCACATTGGGCCCTCTGCTCAGTAGGAAGCCTGCTTCCTCCCCTCTCTCTGCCTCCCTCTCTGCCCACTTGTGATCTCTCTCTGTCAAATAAATAAGTAAAATCTTTAAAAAAAAGAAATATTAAAAGGGGACCCACTGAACAGAAAGAAAGACAAAAGTAACAAAGACCAGAAAGCAATAGAGATAATATACAGAAACAATTATTTTACAGGTAATACGATGGCAGTAAATCTGTATCTTTCAGTAGTTACTCTGAATGTAAATGGGATAAATGTCCCAATCAAAAGACACAGGATATAAGAGTGGATTAAAAAACAAGACCCGGGGCGCCTGGGTGGCTCAGTGGGTTAAAGCCTCTGCCTTCGGCCTAGGTCATGATCCTGGAGTCCTGGGATCGAGCCCCGCATCAGGCTCTCTGCTCAGCGGGAAGCCTGCCTCCCCCTCTCTCTCTATCTGCCTCTCTGCCTGTCAAATAAATAAATAAAATCTTAAAAAAAAAAAACAAACAAGACCCAACGATATGCTGTCTGCAAAAGACTCATTTGAGACCCAAAGTAACCTCCAGATTGAAAGTGAGGGGGTGGAAAACCACTAATCATGCTAATGGACATCAAAAGATAGCTGGGGTAGCAATCCTTGTAACAGGCAAATTAGATTCTAAACCAAAGACTGTAATAAGAGATGAGGAAGGACACTATAAAATAATTAAAGGGTCTAGTCAACAAGAAGATCTAACAATTGTAAATTTTATGCCCCTTACATGGGAGCAGCCAATTATATAAGTCAATTAATAAAAAAATTAAAGAAATACATTGATAACAATAAAATAATAGTAAGGGACTTTAATACCCCATTTGCTGCAATGGGCAGTCATCTAAGTAGAAGATCAACAAGGAAATAAGGGCTTTGAATGAAACACCGAACCAGATGGACTTCACAGATATTTTCAGAGTTCCATCCCAAAGTAACAGAATACAGATCCTTCTTGAGTGCACATGGAACATCCTCCAGAATAGATCACATACTGGGTCACAAATCAGATCTCAACTAGTACCAAAGGACTGGGATCAATCCCTGCATATTTTTGGACAACAATGCTTTGAAACTGGAACTCAATAACAAGAGTAAATTTGGAAAGAATTCAAATACATGGAGATTAAAGAACAGCCTACTAAAGAATGAATGGGTCAACCAGGAAATTAAAGAATTAAATTTATGGAAACAAGTGAAAACACAACTGTTCAAAGCCTTTGGGATACAGCAAAGGCGGTCCTAAGAGGGAAGTATTAGTAATACAAGACTTTCTCTATTCTTCTGAAGTTGTTTCAAAAAACAGAAAGGGAAGAAAAACTTCCAAACTCTTTCTATGAGGTCAGTATTACTTTGATCCCCAAAACAGACAAAGACCCCAACCAAAAAGGAGAATTACAGACCAATATCCCTGACAAACACGGATGCCAAAATTCTCACCAAAATACTAGCCAATAGGATCCAGCAGTACATTAAAAGGATTATTCACCAAGACCAAGTGGGATTTATTCCTGGGCTATAAGGGTGATTCAACATCCGCAACTCAATCAATGTGATTCACTACATAAAAGAAAGAACAAGAACCATATGATCCTCTTAATAGATGCAGAAAAAGCATTTGACAAAGTACAACATCCTTTCTTGATTAAAACTCTTCACAGTGTAGGGAGAGAGGGAACATACCTCAATATCATAAAAGCCATATACAAAAAGCCCATAGCAAATATCATTCTCAGTGGGAAGAACTGAGACCTTTTCCCCTAAGGTCAGGAATATGACAGGGATGTCCACTGTCACCACTACTGTTCAGCACTGTACTGGAAGTCCTAGCTTCAACAATCAGACAACAACAAGAAATAAAAGACATCTGAATCAGTTAAAGAAGAAGTCAGACTCATTCTTTGCCGATCACATGATGCTTTATGTGAAAACCCAAAAGATTCCATCCAATAGAACTCATACAGGAATTCAGCAGAGTGTTGGGATATAAAATCAACACAGAAAAATCAGCTGCATTTCTATACACTAACAGTGAGACAGAAGAAAGAGAAATTAAGGAGTTGATCCCATTTACAATTGCCTCCAAAACCATAAGACACCCAGGAATAAACCTAACCAAAGAGGCAAAGGATCTGTACTCAGAAAACTATAGAACATTCATGAAAGAAACTGAAGCTGACGCCAATAAATAGAAAATTGTTCCATCCCTCCTACACTGTGGTGGGAATGCAAACTGATGTAGTCACTCTGGAAAACAGCACAGAAATTCCTCAAAAAGTTGAAAATAGAGCTACCCTACAACCCAGCAATCACACTACTGGGTCTTTACTCTAAAGATACAAACGTAGTGATCTGAAGGGGCACATGCACCCGAATGTTTATAGCAGCAATGTCCACAATAGCCAAACTATGGAAAGAGCCCAGATGTCCATCAACAGATGAATGGATAAAGAAGATGCGGTATATATATATATACAATGGAATACTATGCAGCCATTAAAAGAAATGAAATCTTGCCATTTGCAATGACATGGATGGAACTAGAGGGTATTATGCTGAGTGAAATAAGTCAATCAGAGAAAGACAATTATCATATGATCTCCCTGATGGGAGGAATTTAAGAGGCAATGTGGGGGGGCTTGGGGGTTAGGGAGGGAAAAAATGAAACAAGATGGGATCAGGAGGGAGACAAACCACAAGAGACTCTTAATCTCACAAAACAAACTGAGGGTTGCTGGGAAGAGGGGTAGGGAGAGGGTGGTTGGGTTATGGACGTTGGGGAGGGTGTGTGCTATGGTGAGTGCTGTGAAGTATATAAACCTGGTGATTCACATACCTGTACCCCTGGGGCTAATAATACATTATATGTTAATAAAAAATTAAAAATTAAAAAAGAAAATCATTCCATGTTCATGGATTGGAAGAACAAATAATTGTGAAAATATCTACGCTACCTAGAGCAATCTATATGGTTAATGCAATCCCTATAAAAATGCCATCAACTTTTTTCACAGATCTGGAACAAATAATCCTAAAATTGTATGGAACCATAAAAGACCCCAAATAGCCAAAGGAATGTTGAAAAAGAAAAAGCTGGATGCATCACAATTCCAGACTTCAAGTTCCAAAGCTGTAATCATCAAGACAATATGGCACTGGCCCAAAAACAGGCACATAGATCAGTGGAACAGAATACAGAACCCAGAAATGGACCCTCAGCTCTATGATCAACTAATCTTTGACAAAGCAGGAAAGATTAGCCAATGGAAAAAAAGTCTCTTCAATAAATGGTGTTGGGAAAATTGGACAGCCACATGTAGAAGAAGGATAATGGACAATTTCCTTATACCATACGCAAAAATAGACTCAAAATGGATGAAAGACCGAAATGTGAAATAGGAATCCACCAAAATCCTAGAGGAGGGATACCTGGGTGGCTCAGTTGGTTAAGCGTCTGCCTTTGGCTCAGGTCCTGATCCCAGGGCCAGGGTTCAAGTCCCACATTGAGTTCCTCGCCCAGTGGAAAGCCTGCTTCTTCCTCTGCCTTCTCTGCCTGCCACTCCCCCTTCTTGTGCTCTCTAAATAAAATCTTTAAAAAAAAAAAAAAAGCCTAGAAAAGAACACAAGTAGCAAACTCTGTGACCTCAGCCACAGCAACTTCTTGCTAGAAACATCTCCAAAGGCAAGGGAAACAAATGTAAAAATAAACTATTGGGACTTCATCAAGATAAAATGCTTTTGCACAGCAAAGGAAACAGTTGTCAAAAGTAAAAGACAACCAACAGAATGGAAAAAGATATTTGCAAATGACATACCAGACCAAGGGCTAGTATCCAAAATCTATAAAGAACTTGCCAAGCTCAACAGCTGAAAAACAAATAATCCAATCAAGAAATGGGCAAAGGGGACGCCTGGGTGGCTCAGTTGGTTAAGCGGCTGCCTTCAGCTCAGGTCATGATCCCGGAATCCTGGGATCGAGTCCCACATCGGGCTCCTTGCTTGGCGGGGAGCCTGCTTCGCCCTCTGCCTCTGCCTGCCTCTCTGTCTGCCTGTGCTCGCTCGCTCTCGCTCTCTCCCTCTGTCTCTGGCAAATAAATAAATAAAATCTTTAAAAAAAAAAAAAAAGAAAGAAATGGGCAGAGGACATGAACAGACATATTTCCAAAGACATACAAATGGCAACAGATACATGAAAAAAATGCTTAACATCACTTAGCATCAGGGAAATACAAATCAAAACCACAATGAGATACCATCTCACACCAGTCAAAATGGTTAAAATTAACAAGTCAGGAAATGATAGATGTTGGTGAAGATTCAGAGAAAGGGGAATCCTCTAACAATGTTGTGGGAATGCAACTGGTGCAGCCACTCTGGAAAACAGCATGGAGTTTCCTCAAACAGTTAAAAATAGAGCTACCCTACAATACTGCAATTGCACTACTGTGTATTTATCCCAAAGATACAAATGTAGTGATCTGAAGGGGCACATGCACCCAAATGTTTATAGCAGCAATGTCCACAATAGCCAAACTATGGAAAGAATCCAGATGTCCATCGACAGATGACATGGATAAAGAAGATGTAGTCCATATACACAATGGAATACTACTCGGCCATCAAAAAATGAAATCTTGCCATTTGCAACAGCGTGTATGGAACTAGAGGGTATTATGCTGAGAGAAATAAGTTAGTCAGAGAAAGACAATGATACGATCTCACTCATATAGGAAATTTGAGACACAAAACAGAGTACCATAAGATGAAATCAGAGAGGGAGAAAAACCATAAGAGACCCTGAATCATAGGAAACAAACTGAGGGCTGCTGAAGAGGAGGGGTAGGGTGATGGGGTAAGTGGGTGATGGACATTAAGGAGGGCCCAAGCACTGGGTATTACATAAGACTGATGAATCACTGACTTCTACCTCTGACACCAATAATCATTATATACTAATTAATTGCATTTAAATTTTTAAAAAGGAAAATAAAATAAAATAAATTACAACTTTTGTGCTGCAAATGATACCATCAAGAAAGTGAAATGAGAACCCACAGAATGGTAACTAATACTCCAAATCATCTATCTGGCTCAGTGGGTTAAGCGTCTGCCTTCGGCTCAGGTCATGATCTCAGGGTCCTGGGATCAAGTCCCACATCAGGCTCCTTGCTCAGTGGGGAGTCTGCTTCTCTCTCACCCTCTCCCTCTGCCCCTCCCCCACTCATGCTTTCTCTCTCTCTCTAACTCTCTCTCTCTCATAATTAAATAGAATTAAAAAAAAAAAAAAGAATAGGGGCGCCTGAGTGGCTCAGTGGGTTGAAGCCTCTGCTTTCGGCTCCGGTCAAGATCCCGGGGTCTTGGGATCAAGCCCTGCGTCGGGCTCTCTGCTCACTGGGGAACCTGCTTCCTCCTCTCTCTCTGCCTGTCTCTCTGCCTACCTGAGATCTCTGTTTGTCAAATAAATAAATAAAATTTTTAAATAAATAAAGAAAGAATAAAAAGATATGTAATACAATTTAAAAATAGGCAAAGGATATGCATAGAGATTTCTCCAAAGAATATATGTAAATTGGCAATAAGGACATAAAAATGAAAGTCATTAGCCATTAGGCAAATGCAAATCAAAACCACGATGAAGCATCCTTTCCGGGAGAGCTGGAAGGGCTTGAGTCAAAACGGTAGCCAACAGCCGTTGGTGAGGTTGGGAAGAACAAGCAAGCAGCCCTCCTGCTTTCTGGTAGGAATGTAAGTGGCACTGCCACTGTGGAAACCAGTTTGGCAGTACCTCTAAATGTTAATGAGAGTTACATTATGACCCAGTAATTCCACTCCAAGGTGTTCACCCAAGGGAAAGACTTGGGCACCATCATCCATGGCAGCCTTCTTCGTAATAGCCAAGAAGTGGGAAATGGCCCAGCAACTGAGAGTGACAGATAAGTAACATGTGGTATATGTGTTTGATGGAATATGGAGCCATGAAGGGAAATGAAACCTGCTTCAACAAGGATGAACTTTGACATCACTCTAAGTTAAGGAAGCCAGACACTCAACCACCTGGGACATGACTCCGTTTCCGTGAAAGGTCCAGAAAAGGCACATCTACAGAGACAGAAAGCAGATTAGTGGTTGCCAAGGCTAGGAGGACAGGAGAACTGAAGAGTGACAGCTAAGGGTTGTGAGATCTTTTTGGAAGGTGATAGGAATGTTCTGGAAGCAGATACAGATTGTGCAACACTGTGAACGCACTAAAAGTCCCTAGTGGTGAGGCGCCTGGGTGGCTCAGTGGTTTAAGCCTCTGCCTTCGGCTCGGGTCATGATCTCAGGGGATCGAGCCCCACATCGGGCTCTCTGCTCAGCGGGGAGCCTGCTTCCTCCTCTCTCTCTGCCTGCCTCTCTGCCTACTTGTGATCTCTCTCTGTCTATCAAAAAAAAAAAAAAAAAAAAGTCCCTAGTGGTAAATTTTATGTTGTGTGTAGTGTACCACAATAAAAGAATAAATCTTTTTTTAAAAACAGATTTATTTATTTAGTTGAGAGAGAGAGAAAGGGAGCACATGCATGTGAGTGGGGAGGGGCAGAGGGAGAGAGAGAATCTTCAAGCAGACTCCCCACGCAGAGCCCAACGCAGGCCTCAACCCCACAACTCATGAGATCATGACCCAAGCCAAAACCAAGAGTTGGACACTCAGCTGACTGAGATACCCAGGCACCCCACCAAAAATAAATGGGTTTTTAATTGAAATTTAAAGTACATTTGAATCTACACACACCTCAATTAATTCTGACAAAGTGAACACACTTGGTAACAAGCACCCAAATCCAGAACATTTCCAGTACCCCAGAAACTCTCACTGTGACTCCTATAATCATTGTCCTCTAAAATGGCTTTAAGAAATAGGGCGCCTGGGTGGCTCAGTGGGTTAAGCCACTGCCTTCGGCTCAGGTCATGATCTCAGGATCCTGGGATCGAGTCCCACATCGGGCTCTCTGCTCAGCAGGGGCCTGCTTCCCTTCCTCTCTCTCTGCCTGCCTCTCTGCCTACTTGTGATCTCTCTCTGTCAAATAAATAAAATTCTTAAAAAAAAAAAATCTTTAAAAAGAAATAAACTGGTGGGTGCCTGGGTGGCTCAGTGGGTTAAGTCTCTGCCTTTGGCCCAGGTCATGGTCCCAGAGTCCTGGTACTGAGTCCCTGCTTAGCTGGGAGCCTGCTTCTCCCTCTGCCCCTTCCCCTTGCTCATGATCTCCCTCTGGCTCATGCTCTCTCTCAAATAAATGAATAAAAATCTTAACAAGCAAAACAAAACTCATCTCCCTCGGGGCTCCTATGAACCTCCTCTCTCTTCTTAGAGGCCACACCTGTTGGGGGCTCCTGGTTTGTTTCCCGAGCTCACCTACCCGCTGACGTCTCACGGTACCCCCTTCCACTCCCTGCTTCCACAAAACACATTTTAGTTAGGTTGCAATTCCTTCTCTTCGTCACTTAAATACAATTCTACAACTTCTGTTTCTTGAGGTTTTACCTTTAGAGACCAGGGTATAACTCTCCTCTTAGTAAGACAGAAGGATACACCTCCCAGTTTCCCAAGGTTCCCACTTTGTCAACAGGCTGATTACAGATGTTCATAAGAAGTCTTAACGAAGGGCACCTGGGTGGCTCAGTGGGTTAAAGCCTCTGCCTTCAGCTCAGGTCGTGATCTCAGAGTCCTGGGATCGAGCCCCGCATCGGGCTCTCTGCTTATCAGAGAGTCTGCTTCCGCCTCTCTCTCTGCCTACCTTTTTGCCTACTTGTGATCTCTCTGTCAAATAAATAAATAAAATCTTAAAAAAAAAAAAAAAGAAGTCTTAACGAGCCCTGTTATAGCCATCCAGGGAAACACTGGAACTTTCCCCCAATCCACATGTTCAGATCTTAGCCAAGGGCCAAACTTAGAAGCAGCCCTTTCTAGAACTACTAGGCTAACTCTCTTCTGCACGCTCCCTTCGCCCTTTGCCAAGCATCTTGAAAGCAGAATATGATCACTAGGGACCCATACAGCAGGGAGAGATGAGCTCAGTTACACCCCGCAGGGATCTCGGACTTAGCCAGGGGCAGGGAAACCCACAAATCGTGGAAAGTGCAGTATCTAGGCCACACCTTGCTGTCAGGTGGGCTCTTGGACGCAGAATCTAAAATTCAAAGCTAGACGCTGCGTGGGAAGGCAGCAAGGGGAGTTCCCTTCAGAAAGAAAGGAAAGCTTCCAGAACAGTTCTGAAAAACCAAGATCAGTAACGCTCTCTCCTCTCCTCCTATGAGCATCCTAGTACAGGGGTTTTGTTTTTCTCTAGTGTTTTTTTTTTTTTTAAGATTTTATTTATTTATTTGACAGACCGAGATCACAAGTAGGCAGAGAGGCAGGCAGAGAGAGAGAGAGAAGGAAGCAGGCTCCCTGCTGAGCAGAGAGCCCAATGTCAGGCTCGATCCCAGGACCCTGAGATCATGACCTGAGCCGAAGGCAGAGGCTTTAACCCACTGAGCCACCCAGGCGCCACGTTTTTCTCTAGTGTTTAAAAAAAAAAATCGCTTCTTGGCCTTTTGGCTAAGATCAAGTGTTAAAAAAAAAAAAAATCAGTATTGGGAGCCTGAGTGGCACAGTCATTTGAGTTCTCTGACTCTAGGTCTCCCCTTGGGTCACCATATCAGGGTCCTGGGATCAAGCTCCATGTTGGGCTCTGTGCTTGGTAGGGAGTCTGCTTGAGATCTTCTCCCCTCTCCCTCTCTGTCTGCCCCTCCTGCTCATGCTCTCTCTCTCTCTCTCTCACTAATAAATAAATAAATCTTTTTTAAAAAATCAGTATGTCCCATTCAGTAACTAAAACTTTAATTCATTTTCAGTCACTCCCTACCCTCACCCAGACCTTTGTCGGGAAGGGTTCCACACAAGAAGGACAAAAGTATTTTTGAAGGAAAAAAAAATTATACTATAAATTTTTATATCTTTATAATAATAAATTATATAAATAATAAATAAAAATTATAAAATAAATATTTATAAAAATAAATAAATAATAAATATGTATCCAGATATAATAAATATATCTGGCTATATATTTATATAAAATATTTATAAGAATTTATATATTTTTATATAAATATATATCCAGATATATATTTATATCTGGAAAGACTCCTTAGGTTCAGGAAATAGGGCAAAATCCTGCTTTTTCAAAAGTGTTCAAAATGGGTTTCTATAACTCTCTACCCCTTCCACCCTGCACGGATCTAGTGAGGCCCCTGGAAAAGATAATGTCTTTCGGGGGGACAGCTGCACTTAGCACATGGCCCCACTAAGGTGTGTGTACCAAGAGAAAGTGAGGAAGGAAGAATCAGTCTATCTGTCTACCGATGGAAATTGCAGCTAAAGGAAAAATCAAATGCAGCAATCCACAGCCATGGGATGTCCCCCGTCCATCAGGAGTTGGGGGGAGGGTCACAGTCCTTGTGACATGCCCTCACCCAACCCGCTGGCTTTGGGCAGGAATCACAGTTAGGAAGGCAACGAGTCTGCACCAGAAACAGCCAATGAGCAGCTGGGTTTTAACTTGTGCCATCAAACCTTTCGGGGGGGCCTGGGTGGCTCAGTGGGTTAAAGCCTCTGCCTTTGGCTCAGGTCCTGATCCCAGGATCCTGGGATCGAGCCCTGCATTGGGCCCTCTGCTCAGTGGGGAGCCTGCTTCCTCCCTCTCTCTCTGCCTGCTTGTGATCTCTGTCTGTCAAATAAATAAATAAAATCTTAAAAAAGAAAGAAAGCTTTTCACCTGCAACAACCAGATGGTCCAGCAGCATCCCTAATGTTTTCACAGAGTCTGCTGCACAGGGGGGTGTCCCAAATCTGCCCAGCTCCTCAGGTGCAGTGATTTTACCTGATTTTAGCTCCACGCAGCTTGCGATAGGGCTGAAACAGCAGCAGGTGTCAGCTTGGAGGCGGAGCCAGGCATCTGGGATCTGTGAATGCGGGATTCCAAAAGTCAGTGGCCAAAAGGTAACGTGTAAAATAATGGATACACTCGTTAGCTTGACTGTGGCAAACCTTGCACAGTGCCTACACTGTTTATCAAAATATCACATTGTATACCTTGATTATCATCAAGGCAATTTTTGTTAGACCTCCCTAAAGCTGAGGGGGGAAAGGCTCTGGCTTTTCTTCTGTTGCAGCCAAGCGAGACAGCTTTCCTAACCCTTTCTGTCATGTTGGTCTTAGAGCCCAAGTGGATGTCCTCCAAACTATGCCTCTAACGGTCACACAGGCAATTTCACGAGAGCTCATTAGCAACGAAACAAACTGCTTTTTCAAGCCTCAAAGGTGTATCTCCATTTGGAGACTGCTTCTCCTTCTCAGTGGTCTTCCCCCTTGCCCCAACCCCAGAAGCTCCAAAAGGCAAAAATCATGGTAAGAATCTAGTTACAGAAGATTGCTCTGGTTTCAATACTCAAAAGATTTCACGGGTGCCTGGGTGGCTCAGTGGGTTAGGCCTCTGCCTTCAGCCCAGGTCATGATCTCAGGGTCCTGGGATTGAGCCCCGCATTGGGCTCTCTGCTCAGCAGGGAGCCTGCCCCTTCTCTCTCTGCTTGCTTGTGATCTCTGTCTGTCAAATAAATAAATAAAATATTAAAAAAAAAAAAAGATTTCAAATTCCAAGGAAAGTTACATCTCTTTGATGGGGACGATCCCTCTGGCACTTATTAAATTATAGGCATAGGCATATGACATTTTACATCAATGTTAACCATACATCTAAATACAATAGCTAGGAAATACAAAGGAATTTTTAAAATTCTTTCTCTAATTTCACTGCAGATGAGAGTCCTGAAATCCGAGTTTCTCAGGACCAGCCAAGGCTTCAACCTTACAAGCAGGCCTTTCCGTGAATGGCAGCCTGGAGCCTGCCAGGTTCCCTCCTCTCTGCATACCAGGGCCCAGTCGAGGATGGGTCTTAAGGGCCCCTCTGAAGAGAAGGCACCAGGAGCAAGATCTCTAGGACCCACCCAGCTCCCAGCTCCGTTGGACAGAAGGTGGCAACTTGGGAGCAAAGAGAAGAGAGAGCCACCCTGGGCCACCGCTGACCTGTTACCCTACCCGGCCCAGCCTGAGAAGGAGAATTAGGAGGGAACATGAGGGCTCCAGGGACTGGGCCCTGCAGGCTCTCCCTCCCTGGTTTCTGGCGGCCACTGGAAGAGGAACCTAGCAGTGCACCCACAGTGTGACTGAGATCCACAGTGTTTCTGGAAGCAAAGTCCAGGGGTAGGACAGACACCAGCCCAGGCCAGCTGTGCCACTCACCTGCCTTCAGCACTCTGAGGCTGCTGATTATGTGCTCCCTGGTTTTGGTAAACATTGACTGTGTGCCTAGGACACCAGCCAGGCCAGGCTGCAGAAGCGGGGGCTCGACTTGGCCACTGTGAACAAAGGGACACAGCGGGAGGCTGAGGGGGCTGCATCGAGCCCTTCTCCTCTCACGGAATCTTCTGGCCTGTGAGCTCTGTTCTGGGCTACCTCCATGCCATTTTCTTAGTTGGAAACCTAGACCCGGGGGTCTGAGGAGGACACTAGGGAAGCCTGACAAGACACCCCCAGGAAGGGCAGAAGAAGGAGGTGGGACTAGCTGGCCAGCCTCCAGACCTGCCCAGAAAACAGAGGAGAGAAGCTGGGGGAAACTGTCTGGATTGGTGGAAAAAGATCCAATTTCAGAAGCGAACAGGCCAGGGTTTGGGTCTCTCTTCTTCCCAGATCTGCAATCTTGCAGACCTACGTTCGCCTCTCCGGGGCCTCAGTTTCCCCATCTGTCTGGTGGGAAGCTGACCAGTAGCAGAGCTCAGCCTCAGACCTGCTGAACCTCAGACCTGCTGCTGGGGAGTGCCCACGGTTTCCTGGGGGAGACGGCAACTTGAGAGCCGCTCAGGGGGCCTGGTGGGGTTTGCCAAGGAAGGCGGGAGGTGGGGGGGGGGTCTTCCCTGGCACAAACCCCTCTCTGTTCCCCGGTGGGAAGGGAAAGGCACGGGAGGGAAGAAAGAAGGAAGGAGGAGAGTGGCCTCGGGCACTTTCTTGCCGCTTGTCACTTTCTCTCCTTTGAAATATGGCAATGTTGGACCCACTGATCCTTGAAGTCATCACTAGACATGCTGATCTGTTTTTCTGTATTTAAAAAAAAAGAAAAAGAAAAACAAGGGCTGGTGCAGGACATTTTGGGAACCCAAGTGATGCAAGAGCGCAGGGGGTCATAACACAGTCATGGGCCAAGACTGAAAGCCTCAGAGACTGGAAAAAGTTTCCAGGCAATGACGATAGTTGAAAGTCAGTTCCCTGGACAGAGGGCAAGATGGCTCAGCAACAGAGTTTCTGGGGATTGGGGCAGAGCACGCGGCAGGGGGCTGTCCTGGAACCCTCAGGTGAATGCCAGGGCTGGCCAGCAGTCAGTGAGCATTCTATCTTTTAGGAATGTGAGACCTAAGGACTCGGGTGTGGCTTTGCTGGGAGAGCTCCGAAATCCCCCCCAGAGCCCTCTGCTCTCCCTCCCACCACCCTGCAGATACTGACAACCTGGGGCAGGGGGCAGGGGGCAGGGCCATAACCTCTTTCCCATTACTCAGGCTGTGGCAACCCCAAGGACCCCTGTTCTCTATTGCCCAAAGCCCTAAAGAGATGTAAGTAAGCATAACCAAAATTAACAGAGAAGTGTCTGTGTGCTGGGCTCTACTCCAAAGACTAACACTTTATCTCACTTAAACCCAACCATGCTATTATTGCTTCCATTTTACACATGGGGAGACTGAGGCTCAGAGGGCTTCTGTGGCTTTCCCCAGTCACACAGTACGTAGCAGGTCCAGGATTCAAACCCCCATACCCATGCCTCTAATCACTATGGAGTACAACCCTTTTACCTAATTATAAACCACATGCTCGCTATGCAAACAGGGCTTCAATACCAATCCCTAATTCCTCCTCAAATTCTCCCTAAACAGCCACCAATGCACTCCGTCTGGCCTTGACTTCTGAACTTTGGATTCTGCAGGGCAGAGGTCATAGTCCCCACCCGAGGTCCTGGAGTGCGTCCTTGGCTCTCTGCCTTGGCTCTGTCCCACTGGCCAGTGGCCCTGAGGAGTCACTCCCCTTCTCTGGGCCTGACGACATCACCCTGTCCACTGAGGCCGCAGCCAGATCAGAGGCTCCCAAGCCTGGGAGTTTCCAGGGTTGGTGCAGATCCAGCCCATCCCTAGGAAGGCCAGGAAGCCAGGGGCGGGATCTCCTCGGTCTTAAATACTCTGTCCAGCGCTCCACTGGCCTCTTGTCCCAATCTCGGAGCAGGAAGCATCACCTAGATCAACCATGGTAAGGGCCTGCCCTGGGGCACAGCAGCCTCCCCCGTGATGATCTTCCAGAAGTGCCTTATGTCTGAGCTTCCAAGTCTCACTGTCCTTTTCTTTCTCCTTAGACAACTTACAGCGACAAAGGGAAGAAGGTAAGCAGTACGGAAGGGTGGGGTCTGGGCCCTGGGAAACTGGGATGTCAGTAAAGAGCAGAAAAGGAACCTCAGTGGGTACGTGATACCCCAAGATGCTCGCCCTAATCTCTCGCCTTCCCATCCCCCCAAGACTGAGCTGGACCCAACCCGGCTCTCCGAAGAAAAAATTACCTCTTCTTAAATTCGTGCTAATCTCTCAATCCTGTCTGGGAGTTCTTTCTAGATTGTTTTTTTTTTTTTTTTTAATGTGTAATCTCTACCCACAATGTGGGACTCAAAACTCACAACCCCAAGATCAAGAGTCGCATGCTCTACTGACTGAGCAAGCCAGGTGGCCCTAGAAGTTCTTTCAAAGGTCTAACTTAAATCCATGTTGCTGTAGCACACAGCAGCTCCCCCTCTGTGAAATCTGGGCAGGCCTCCCGGAGGGGGCTTTCCGATCTCCAACACCCAGGAGCTCGGTTTCTCCATGAGAACCCTTTTTAGGGGCTTGGCAAGGCCGCAGGGTGTTTGGCTTCTCAGTTTTGGAATTAAGGCTGGGACAAGGAAAGTGGTTAGGGGACACCTGTCCATCCACACTTTTCTAGACCCACTTCCAGAGACTGAGCCTCTCCCCCTTTCCCCCTCCTGCAGCCTGAGAGAGGCCGATTCCTCCATTTCCACTCGGTGACCTTCTGGGTTGGCAATGCCAAGCAGGTAAAAGCTGGGGCCAGGTATTAGAGCAGGCAGAGGACGGGCCAGAGGACCTGCTGGACAAGGGTGGGTCCCCAGCTGGGCCTGTGATTGGTCCCTGTGTGGGGAGGGTCAGGGCCAATGTTGGGACCATCCCAGATACACAGAGACTCTTTAGATCCTAATTACACAATCAGGGCCTTGGACCCCACCAAGAAACTTATCTGATACTGGAAAGGGCCAGGGAGCCGCCTTTCATCCCAGGATGTATTCTGCCCCTGGGGCAACAGGGCCAGCAGGCTGATGGGGACTGGAGGTTTTGCGAGGGGGGGGGGGGGTCCCCCAGCCTGGCCCTCAGGAACCCTTTTGCAACTCTGTGATTCAGGCTGCGTCATTCTACTGCAACAAGATGGGCTTTGAACCACTAGCCTACAAGGGCCTGGAGACGGGTTCCCGGGAGGTAGTCAGCCATGTCATCAAGCAAGGCAAGGTGAGTCCCCACCGCAGGACCCTACTCACCCAGCAGGCCAGCCTCTCTGCCCCCGCCGGTCTCTGAGCCTCCTAAGGGCTCTGGTGCCTCTGGGTGAAGTAGACCAGGAGGCTCTCTCCCCAGGCCCACCTGGTTCTCTCCCAGGATGTCTGGCGAGGCTAAGGGAACAGGAGCTGAGAGCTCCCACCGGCCCCTCCTTTGGCAACTTTGTATAACAGACCACAGGGATCTTAGTTTCGTCTCCTTCTCGGCCTGACCCGATGTTGGCCTCACAGATGTTTGGGAGAAGTTGACAGAGGCCTCAGACATCAGAGCTGAAAGTCGGACTAGTGCCCCGATCCCTGGGAGCCCTGGCGCTTTCTCCCATGGGGGGCCCAAGCAACAGCTCATCTCAGAGGGGAAACTGAGGCAGAGAAGGGGCTGAAAGCCAGGGTCAAGGAGTCCTTCCTGGCTGGGAGGGGTGATCTGATCCAAATGCCCCACGGGTGTGTCTCACACGGGGGGTGGGGAGGAGGGGAAAGGGGTGCCTGACCCACCGGCTACACCTCCTCCCTCCGCTGTGCCTTAGATCGTGTTCGTCTTCTCCTCCGCCCTCAACCCCTGGAACAAAGGTGAGGAGGCCCAGGGGGTTCAGCATGCCGGGGAGTGAAGACTCGCTATCATGAGGGGCGGGGTGCTCGGGGATTAGGAAGGGGGTCTGGTTCAGCAAGGGTTCCCAGCCTAGAAGAAGATGGAGCCCAGAGGCGGACCGTCGAGGTGAGGGAGCCATGACTCCAGCGCCATGACCTCCCCCACCTGCCACAGAGATGGGCGACCACCTGGTAAAGCACGGCGACGGAGTAAAGGACATCGCGTTTGAGGTGGAAGACTGTGACTACCTCGTGCAGGTGAGCCCGCACCTGGGCTGCCCTCTGCCTGCCACAGGGGCCTCCGTGGGTCCGGGCTGGAGGGCCCGTCATGTTGGAACGACAAGCCCAGACACTGGTGTGATGCACGCCCGAGTTCCAGGGATACCCTGGCCCTCGCTAGCTGCAGGCCCTCTCGCTGAGCCTCAGTTTCCACATCTGTAAAATGGGGACAAGCACAGTGCCTACGTCACTGAGTTGGACACGGAGGACACAAGCCCGTAATTACCACTTCTTGAGCAGGACTCTGAACCAAACGCCGTATTCAAGAAGCAGCTCAGAGGTTCAGAGCATAGAAGCCAGAGGCTGACTGCCAGGTCTGAATCGTATTACTGTTAGACTTTTCGCAAGTGACTTAACTTCTCTGTGCCTATAGATCTCATCACCTCCAGAATGGAGGCAGGAACAGTACCTTTCCTGTAATGTTGCTAGGAGGGAGAAGGAGTTTGGTAAATACCTTCACCAACACCTGGCATGTGATAGGCACAGCCATGCACATAAATGTGGAAGCCATGCTGGGAAGGCCCTGCAGGGGGTCTGACGCACAGCAGGTGCTCAGTCAGGCCCAGCTCTGATTCTTCCTCTCCCGCCTCCCACCGCCTGGTTTACAGATGGGGAAGCTGAGGCCTGGAGAGGGGGGAGGGCCAGAGTGGGTTAGCAGAGGTGGGACACAGCCCCACCCCACCTGGTTTGTCTCTCATAGCCCCAACTCTGGGCCTGGGCCTCAGTTTTCCTATCTGCCAAATGGGCACAAGGCACAGGGCAACAGCTGATGCTGGCTGTGGTTCCTGCCTGGGGCTGGGAACGCTGGAGGAGCCTGTGGCAGGCCGAGGTGGGGAGCAGCTAGCCAGGGGTCTGGGAGGGTCCAGCGCTTCCTGCCTCCCTGCTCCATCTTCTCTGCAGAAAGCCCGGGAACAAGGTGCCAAAATTGTGCGGGAGCCCTGGATAGAGCAAGATAAGTTTGGGAAGGTGAAACTGGCCGTGTTGCAGACGGTGAGTTCGCTTCGGTGCCCCTACCCCTCGTGCTGTCAGCTCCCCTGAGATGCCAGGATTCCCCACACCCCTCCCCGCCCCCGCCCCCTCATGCCAACCCACCCTGGTGCTTTGAAGCAGACATTCTCCCTCAAGTCTGACTACCCGTAAGCCTTGGCCAGTTTGCAGAGGCTGATGGGAGCCACCAGTCCTCTGTGGATGGGGGTGGGGGTTGGGGAGGGCGTCGGGAGGCGGGTGGTAACGATACACCAAGGATGTAAACTGAGGACAAGGGCTTTGAAGAGGGGGAAAGTGGGGTCTGGGAAAGCCCTACCCAGCTCTAGCGGTAGGACTTTGGGCAAAGCACTCCTCCTCTCTGGGACTCCACTGAAATGAGTGAGGACAGTGGCTGGACCACCTGTGTGGCCCGGGCAGGCCACTTAACCCGATTCTTCACCGATAACCCCATCCAGGGTCACTGCAAGGCTCAGATGAGATCATTCACGTCCAGAACTTAGAACAACAGTGCCTGGGATCTCACACACCCAGCAAAGATTCCCATGTCTGTGTTACTGCCACACAGAGATGATCATAGGTCCCACCTCCTCAAGGCTAAATACAACTTAAAGATTGTCAAGATGATCAAAAAAACCCTTTAAAAAAAAAAAAGATCTTAAAGATTTTATTTATTTATTGAGGGGGGAGGGGCAGAGGGAGAGGCAGAGAGAGGATCTTTTTTTTTTTTTTAAGATTTTATTTATTTATTTGACAGACAGAGACCACAAGTAGGCAGAGAGGCAGGCAGAGAGAGAGAGAGGAGGAAGCAGGCTCCCTGCAGAGTAGAGAGCCCGATGTGGGGCTCGATCCCAGGACCCTGGGATCATGATCTGAGCGGAAGGCAGAGGCTTTAACCCACTGAGCCACCCAGGCGCCCCCAGAGAGAGGATCTTAAGCAAACTCTTGAGGAGGATGGAGCCTAACATGGGGCTCGATCCCACGACCCTGAGGTCATGACCTGAACTGAAATCAGGAGCCAGATGCTTCACCAACTGAGCCACCCAGGTGCCCCTTAAGATTTTATTTTTTTAAGTAATCTCTACACCCAGTGTGGGGCTTGAACTCACAACCCTGAGATCCAGAGTCTCACACTCTACCAGTGGAGCCAGCCAGGTGCCCCAGAACCCTGTGATGTCATCTGAGCCAATGCCCTCATCACTCTCACTTAGTCAGTACCTTTGTATGGAGCACCTCCAGCGAGCTGGGCAGTTCTAGGTGCTGAGGACTCCGTGAGGAGGAAAACAGTGACCCTGCCCGCACACGGACTCTGGTCCCATGGGGCAGGCGGACTGCCAAAGAGAAGTCCCAAACAAATGACAGATTGCAATTCATTTCAGAGAGGAGAAGTGACTTACCCAAGATCACACAGAGAGTTAGGGTCAGACCCCGCTTGGAGTGGTGTGGGCACCACGAGATGGGGCCCAGTCTTGGCAGGGATGGGGTCTCGGGCCAAGCCGGGCTGTTTTCCACCCATAGTATGGGGACACCACGCACACCCTGGTGGAAAAGATGAACTATACTGGCCGGTTCTTGCCTGGATTCGAGGCCCCAATATCCGTGGACCCCCTACTTTCCAAGCTGTGAGTGCCCCTCGGGCTGGGGTGGTGGGAGCAGAAAGTCCTGAGGCAGGGGGTGAGGGGAGGGGCGGAAAGCCATGCCTTACCCTCCATGCAGACTGAGCATCTCTGAGCTGCCCTGAGAGGCTGCTGGGGAACGCCTGAGGGTTCCCAAGGGTAGCCTAAAGAGGCAGCACAGAGGCTAAGCACCTAGGCTCTGGAACCAATTGCTTGGGCTCAAAACCCCACTCTGCCATTTTTTAAAAAAGATTTTATTTATTTATTTGAAAGAGAGCGTGCGCACAAGCAGGGGGCAGGGGGAGAGGGAGAAGCAGACTCCCTGAGGAGCAGGGAGCCCGATGCGCAGGTGACCCCAGGACCCTGAGATCACGGCCTGAGCTGAAGGCAGCCGCTTAACCAACTGAGCCACCAGGCACCCTAGGGCTCGGTCATTTCCTAGCTATTTAACCTCTGTAGTTACTTTATTCCTCTCTGCCTCAGTTCCCCATCTGTACAATGGGGCCAGTAATAGCACACCAGTCACGACACCTGCAAGGTGCCCCAGTAGGCGCTATGTCACAGTGAGCTGTCACTGTGGGGAAGGGGAGGTGTAGGAACTAACCCTGTCCTCACCTCCTAACGGCTTCCTCCCCACCCCCATCCCTCCCCCCAGGCCTACCTGCAGTCTCGAGATTATCGACCACATTGTGGGAAACCAGCCTGACCAGGAGATGGTGTCTGCCTCTGAGTGGTGAGTCCCTGGCCCAACCCCTCACTGCAAAGGAGACAGGCCCACTCCCCAGTTCTCTGCTCAGGACACGTGAGTGGGAAATGGAGCGCAAGGGAGAGGGAGCTTCGCCTGATGTCCCTAAGCCATCTGTTCCCAGAGGACCAGAGGCTTGAAGGCTCAAAAGGAGCCACAAGTCCTCCCTCGGAGGACTCGTGGGGAAGCTTGGCACACAGGGCATCACAGTCCAGGGAGATCTGGAGGAAGTCTGTCACTACCCCAACAGCAGCCTCATGCAAAACAGAAACAGGTTCCCTTCTCGAAGCACTTCTCTTGGTCGGACCCGTGCCAGACCACACAGGTCTTGTCATGGGACACTTCATGTTCCCCCTGAAGGAAAA
The DNA here is from genome assembly GCF_022355385.1 of Mustela nigripes. NCBI lineage: Eukaryota > Metazoa > Chordata > Mammalia > Carnivora > Mustelidae > Mustela > Mustela nigripes. The sequence continues at coordinate 7,140,150 of NC_081564.1, forward strand.
TGGTCAGAATCAAGGTCCTGGTGTACCATGTACGTGAGGTGAGCAGTGGCTCCTTTTTGGAGCCTGCTCAGGAGACAAATTCTGGAAGGCGGAAGTCGGGGCAAGGACCCAGTCCCTGCTGGGCACGCAGAGCCCACGTGTCCTTACGGCCACCCCGCAGGTACCTGAAGAATCTGCAGTTTCACCGGTTCTGGTCCGTGGATGACACGCAGGTGCACACAGCATACAGCTCTCTGCGCTCCATCGTGGTGGCCAATTACGAGGAGTCCATCAAGATGCCCATTAATGAGCCGGCCCCGGGGAAGAAGAAGTCCCAGATCCAGGTGGGGCCTTTCCTAGACCCTGGGGCCCTGGCTGCGGAAGAAGAAAGCAGGGAAGAGCTTGGGTGACAGGAGCCAATGACCGTATTTGCCTGGTTTCCCGCCCACAGGAATATGTGGACTACAATGGGGGCGCTGGGGTCCAGCACATCGCTCTCAAGACCCAAGACATCATCACAGCAGTGAGAAGCTCATTCCTGGTCCTAATTCACCTTTCATCTAGCTCCAGAGCCAATCTCTGCAAAATGGAGGGGAGAGTGGGGGGCGGGTAGTGGCAATCCTGGGCCCCCTTTGCCAGCCCATATGGCCGACCGGGCTCTCTTACTAGTTCCTGCGACTCAAGGGCAGGCACATTCTCTCTCACCCCAGAGAGTTCCCTTTCTCTGCTGTCAGAAACACTGCTGGCCTTACAAGTAGCAGGTGCCAGAGTAAGAGGAAACCTGGATTCTAGTCTTAGTTCTGCAAGTGACTTGCTGTGTGTCCCTGGGGGATTCAGCCCCCTCTCTGGGCTTCAGTTGACTCACCTTGAAAATGAGGATATTAGGCTACAAGATTGATGAGGTCCTCTGAGCCACGTTAAATGTGCTGAGTCTGTGGAATCAGCCTATTCCTAAGGCAGCCGTATATCAGAGTGGACACGAGCCTGACTGTCCCATTCTATCCTGGCCTAACGGAGAAGTCACTGCATGACCTTGGCAACTCCATTCACTCACCCAGGCTGGGTATGGGGCACCTACTATGTGCTGAGCACCCTTTTAGGTACTTGGGATGCATGAGCCGACAAGACGACAGTCTCTGCTCTAATGATGGCAGAAAACCCAACAGGGAAAGTATATGTGTTAGATGGTGTGAGTGCTCTGGGGGAAACCAAGCAGGACGATGGGAGAGGGAGGGTGAAGGACACTGCACATTTACAGAGGACGGTCAGGAAAGGCCACGCTGAGGAGACATCCGGGGACACAGAGTTGGAAGGAGGGCAGCATGCGGACATCTGGGAAAAGTGCTCGAAGCAGAAGCGACAGGCCAGGCAGAGGAAGGCTGAAGGAGATCAAAATGTGGCTGGAACAGAACGAGCAACAATGAGGGGGCAGATGAGGTCAGCAGGTGGGAGTGTGGACAGCTGAGGGCTTTGAATGTGACTCTGAGACAAGACCCCGTGGGGTAAGCAGAGGAGGGACGTGCTTTGACTTGTGTTTTTAAATAAAACCCCTCTATTATGTTGAGAGCAGATATTTAATCTCTCGCTGCCTCAGTTTTGCCAGCTATGAAATGGGGATAATAATTTGTCCAGGTGCCTCAAAAAATGACGGCATGGACATAATGAGGGAATACACGGAAAGTGCTCGAGACAGGCACATAAGGAGAATTCCATAAACGTTAGTGATTACTGTTCTTCTCCCCGGGCCCACAGGGCTCCAGTGTGGAAAGGCATGAGGTCACGGGGATGCATCTTGGCCGGCAAGGGGAACTAGGATAGGGGCTCTGCCTGCTCCTGGCTGAGGGTGTCATGCATGGAGAGAGGGGACTGACCCTGACGCTTCCTTGAGACAGATTCGCCACTTGAAAGCAAGAGGCATGGAGTTCTTGGGTGTTCCATCATCATACTACAAACAACTGAGGGAGAAGCTCAAGACCGCCAAGATCCAAGTGAAGGAGAACATTGATGTCCTAGAGGTGAGGCTAGTGTAGGACCCTTGAATTCCACCTCTCCTCACAAATACTGTCTAAGCCTCTACCCTGCATTAGGCACTGGGACACAGAAGGAAATCCAGACCAGGTCCCCGTGATCATGGGACTTGAAGGCTGGTGGGGAGACAGAGGACAGGCAAATAAATAACAACACAAACACCATCGAAGAGAGAGATGGTTCTGCACAGAAAATTAAAACAGGTTACGACAGAGAGTGAGCTAGGGTTACTTTACAAGAGGTGATCTGGGAGGGCCTCTCTGAGGAGGTGACTTTTCAGTGAACTCTAAACAATAAGGGGGAGATGACTGTGTGAAGGGCTGGGGGAGGGACAGTGCTGGTGGAGGGAAAAGCAAGCACAGGTGAGTCAGGAGCAAGTTGCAAGTGTCCGAGGAGCAGAACGAAGGCAAGAAGGGATGAAAGGAAGTGTCTGGGGACTGGCCTCGGTCACTGAGGTAGGCAGGGGCTGATTCCTCTTACAGGCTCTTTAGAAGTTGGGATTTTGTTCTTCTGTGCCCAGACACCACTGGGAGATTTTGTTTTGTTTTGTTTTGTTTTGGTCACATATAAGGCACTCTTTTAAATTTGGGGCACCGGGTGGCTCAGTCAGTTGAACGTCTGCCTTTGGTTCTGGTCATGATCCTCGGGTCCCAGGTTGGGATCAAGCCCCATGCCAGGCTCCCAGCTCAGCTGCTCAGTGGGGCCCCCTGCTCAGCAGGGAGTCTGCTTCGCCCGCTCCCTCTGCCCCTCCCCCCACGCCTTCTCATTCTCACTCTCCCTCTCAAATAATAGAATCCTTTTAAAAAGTTAAAAAAATAAAGAGCACAATTCAGTGGTTTTTAGCTACTCACTATGTTGTGCAGCTATCATCAAAATCAATTTTAGAACATTTCCATCACCCCAAAAAGAAACTTCACACCCCTCATCACCTCCCAGTCCCTCCATGCCCTCCCCACCCCCTGCCTGGCTCCCCGCAGCCCTAGGCAAACATTCATCTGTCTTCTGTCTCTAAAGATTTGCCTATTCTGAATGTGTCATATAAATGGACTCATGCACTACGGGATCTTTTGTGTCGGGCTTCTCTCACTGAGCATGTTTGCAAGGCTCAAGTGTCCGTTGTAGCAGGTGTCCATGCTTCCTTCCTCTTTGTGGCTGAATTACCATTGTCCATTGTGTGGGTCTATCCCATTTTTCTTACCTACTCATCAGTTGATGGACATTGGGTTGTTTCCATTTTTTTGGCTATTATTTTGAGTAACGCTGCTGTAATCATTCATATACAAGTTTTTGTGTGGACCTGTGTTTTTAATTCTCTCGGGAGTATACCTAGGAGTGGACCTGCCAGGTTATAGGTAACCCTATGTTTAACCTTTTGAGGACTCGCCAGCTTTCTGCAGGGGGTTGCAACCATTTTACATTCCGCCAGTAACATAGGAGGGTTTTGATTTCCACTGGAGGATTTTAAACAGGGGAACGACATGATCTGATTTTTTTAAAAAGATCCCTTGGGGTGTCTACGGAGAGGCTGAATTGTAAGGAGGCAAGACGGAGGCAGGGGGACCTGTGCAGAGGCCACTGGGGTGATCCAGGACAGCCATGGGGGCTTACACATGGTCTGTGGCAGGCAGATGGTAACAGGAAAATTTAGGGATCTATTTGGAGGTGTCTGGAATTGCGGGAGGATGGGGTCTTTTCTTGGCTCTCGGGTGCAGGACTTTTCTTGGACTTTCTAAAAAGACTCCACCTTGCCCGGTTGGGGTGTGGGCCAGCCGCCCCTCTAACTCAGCCTCCTGCCTCCTACCTAGGAGCTGAAAATCCTGGTAGACTACGACGAGAAAGGCTACCTCCTGCAGATCTTCACCAAGCCCATGCAGGATCGGCCCACGCTCTTCCTGGAAGTCATCCAGCGCCACAATCACCAGGTACCAGCTAGCCCCGACAAGCCCCAGACGCCAGGAAGGGTAGTACGGTTGGCTTTCTCTAGGCCCGCAGCTCACCTTCTTCTCTCTCCCGCTCCAGGGTTTTGGAGCCGGCAACTTCAACGCACTGTTCAAGGCTTTCGAGGAGGAGCAGGACCTACGGGGAAACCTCACCAACCTGGAGACCAACAGCTCCCTACGGGGCATGTAGGCCCCACGGGCCCCGCCGACCCGCCGAGGCCCCGCCCACCCGCGACGTACGGTGGGCCACGCCCTCAGTCCTGGAACACGCCCGCCGCACAGACCCTGAACTGCAAGCCGGCCTTACTGGCCCCTCCCTTTAGATCCCGCCCACCAACCCAGTACGCCCCAGGTGTTGACCACGCCCCCTAGGGTGGGCCTCTCCCTGCTCCCGCCCTCCGGAATAAAGCCAACCCGGGTCCAGTGAGCGGTCTTGGTGTTTGAGCCGGGCTGGAGCAGTGACGCCCTTTGGCCTGCAGGGGAAGCTCAGGGCCGCAGCATTGCGGGAGGTGTAGCTTTCCGGCTTCGGAGCCCTGCCGAGGCCGAAGCCGGGAGGGAGTGGACTGCGTTTTGCCAAGTGGCACCGCGCGGGTCAGGGAGAATTCTGGAAACAAGGGGTGCAGAGGGCTGACACGCTAGAGGGGAAGACTATTATTTCACAGAGGGTTATGATGATAAAGCGGCGATGATGAGATTGTGTAATGGTAAAACTGGGAGGAGTGCAAATTTCGGTTGAGAGAGAGCCCCTCTGGAGAGACGACATTTGGGACGCAGCCACGGAAAAACCTGGGGAAGGAGCATACTCGGGAAGGGTAGCAGGCCTTGAGGTGAAACCGTGCTTGACAGCATCCCGTCTGATGACTTGATGATATTTAAAGACGAGCTCTCCCCAGGTTTGCTGCCCTGCGCCACAACTTCTGGGCACCAGAGAGAGGAAGGTGTCAGCCAGGGGATTTCGGGGCACATCCCTGCCCAGGAACCTAACGACACAGTTCCTGGTCTGAGAAGTAGAGCAGGTGTGGGTGGGGAGCTCTGAGCCCCTCAGCTTCTGCCTTCGGGTTTTAAAAACCAGAAAAGGAATTGGGGGCAAATGGGGTATCTTCTGCTTGGGCAGGCGGATCATCTGAGCATAAGGAAAAATTCTAAGTTGGTAAAATAGGGGGTTTCCCCCCCCACCCCAGATTGTAAAAATAAGGGCTTCTAGGATCATGAACTTCAGAAATAAAAAGAACAGCAGTGAGAAGTCAGAGGAACAATGGCAACCCTGGTTAAAAATATTCTCCCTCCATTGTCCCATGGCTTATGCAAAGCAGAGAAATTCTTTATCTCAGGAGGTTGCAAACTGGTGGCTCATGGGCCAAATCTGGCTCACAGATGTATTTTATTTAGTCTGTATAGTTTTAAACAAATGTGAGTCATCATTTCAGAAAGTTGGATATTTCACATACAAATTCTAGGATTTTGGTTCTTCTTGGAATAACCAGGCAGTTCTGGGCTTGTCTTCCTATGCAGTAACAATCACCTCGTGCCAAGTGGTGGGTGCCTCCTTAGACGGGACATGGGCAGAGCGGACCCTCATTAGCTGAGCACAGACTAGGGAGCAGGATTGCCTGGGTTCATACCCCAGGTCAGCTGCTTGCTAGCTGTGTGAACTTGGGCAAGCTACTCAGCTTCTCAGGGCCTCCCTTTTCCTTGTCTGTTAAATGAGGATGGTAACAACACCCACCTCCTAGCACTGCAGTACCTTTAATAGCAGATGTTTAAAACAGTGGCTCTTGGCATGATGTCACTGGTATGTGTTTGCTTTTGTTATTTTGGGAGAGGGCCCTGGGTGAGGGGTCTTGCCTGAGTCTGCCTGGCACTTCCTCCTCCCCTTCCCATCCTGGTCTACACGCAGATGGCTCAAATTGGGGTTTCCTTTTTGGCGCCCACAGCAGGACCAGAGAAGAAAGGACTTGTCCTATGGGACTGAGAGGGCAGAGGGGGCAGTGGATAGATTTGAATAAGGGAGAAGGAGAACCGTCTGACTTGGTAGTGGAGGGAAAAGGAGAAGTTCGGGGTTTCTGGGGTTTGGGTTTAGGTAACCAGCCACAGCCGTGGTGGGTGGAGGGGACGAATAGAAGTGCCATTGACCAAGGTGGAAATTAGGGCAGGAGGAGCAGGTTCAAGAGAGAAGATGAAGGAAACTCAAATTTGGATGTTTCTTTTCTTTGCCTTTGGCTAGTTGCCCTGGGTCGTCCTCACTGCCCTGCCAGGCCCCCCACAGCGTCTGCCTCCCCCTGCCCCCAACTCAGCACCTCTCCGACCTCATTTCCTTTACTCCCGGCCCCCTCCCCTCATTTAGCTGCAGCCGCATGGACCTCCTCTAGGCTGGTCCTCAAACACACCAGCCATCTTTAGCCTCAGGACCTTTGCACTCACGATTCCTTCTGCCTTCACTACTCTCTTTCGTGGTGTCCACAGCGCTGCCTCCCTGATCTCCTTTGAGTTTTGTTCACATGTGTGCTAAGCAGACTGCCCTGACCACTGTATTTAAAATCTCACCCCCTCTCAACTGATAAGGCCTTTCTCGTAGCTGTTTTTCTCACTATAGCATGTGTTCTTCATGTTTGCCTGACTCACAAGAACACAATCACATAAAGCCGGGGGTGTGTGTTTTCTCCAACCCTGTGTCCACAGTGCCTAGAGAACCGTCTGACACCTCATAGGTGCACAGTCACCTTGGCTGAATGGACAGAATGGCCAGCAACTGCTCTCTTTCCTGGTCAGTCTCAGCTTTTTCTGTCCCCACAAATCCACCTTCGGTGGTGTTCTCCTGTCTGGAAGTACGATTCTGGAAAGCAGCCCACCAACAAGGGCATCTCCCCTGCCTTCACAAGTGAGGCTGCAAAGAACATCCGTGTACATTCTGTTGCCTGCGTGTGACTGTTGGGCTCGACTCCAAGCAGCAGAACACCTGTGCTGAAAGTTTTTGTGCATTTTTAAACCGATTGTTAATATCTACTTTTTCTTCTTGGAGGTTGTGGCCATTTGAGCTTACACTAATGATGTCCAAGTGCCTCCAGCCCCATACTAGCCAACGTTGGCTATTTTGTGGTAGAATTTACATGTCCCTAGTGAGAAGGGAGGTCAGGCACTTTTTTTTTTTTTTAGTCAAACTGCTTATGGCTGGGGTTTGGCATCTGTTCTTCTCAGGGGTTAGGTGGACATCTAACAAAGTCTCCAGGGACCCCTGTGGCTACCCCGCCACAGGATCAGGAAGAGTTGAGACCCACGGGGCATAGAGGCCAGAGCCTCAAACACCACAAACACTAGATTTACTTAATGCTTCTCGTCTTCTGACTATTTTATCAGTCCCTTCCCCCTCAAATGCAAACCAGAGGGCTGTCTCAAAAGGAGTAGTGACCATCTTTGAGATACTCCCTTTCCCATTGGATAGTTGAGCTTGTTTCCTAATTACAAACCTTTAGCAGTGTTAGATACCCAAGATTTCAAGAAAAGTTGTAGAAGCAAAACTTAAAAGCAAAAAAACCTTAAAAGGGTCTAACTAGGCCTAGTTCACAGAATCCACCTAACAGGCTCAGAGTTTAAGAACCACCAGTCTAAAAGAAAAAAAAACAAAAAAGAACCACCAGTCTGAGTGGACCGCACACCACACCTAGCTCCTTCTACCCGCTGAACCTTGCCAGGCCCCCCTCCCTGTGAGCAGGGGTGTGCCCCATCAGAAAGAGGAGGAGGAAGAGAGGGAGAGAGGAGAGCAAGAGAGACGGCGTATCTGTAAGAAAAGTCAGTATATTTATGGTTTGCTTTATAAAAGTTACTATAATACAATGGTACATAGTATTGAATTCACAAAAATATGAACAAGTATTTACAGCAAGACACACCCACAACGGAAACACTTCTCTTCAAAACAAGTTACATACGGATGACAGAGTCTATATGCACAAACATCCCTAAATCTTATGGGTTCTCTTCTTTGCAGGAGGAGAGAGGCAGGGAGGGAGGGACAAGAGAAATTTAAGAAACAAAAGCAGAAACCCCCAACTTTTCAAAAGCAAAGATTTGTTCAATGAGAACGAAGGCATTGAAAGAAAACGAGCCATGTTTCTGGATATGGCAAACCATTTTGGGGGTGGGGAGGGGGTTCCCAGGGACAGGGAGGGTGCAGCCCCTCACCAGTTGGGCAAGGTGAGGCCAGGGCGAGGCATGAGGCTGGCCCCCAACCCTGGTTTCCTCACATCCCCCTCCGCTTCTTCTCGGGGGAGAGGGGTGAGCACGAAGGCAGCCCCTTGGGGGCTGCATGACTAACTTAAATCAACCATCTCTACAGACTACACATTTCCTCATGTGAAAAATAAATATTTCCTCAGTTGCACAATTAGGCAGAAAACCGCAAACGGAAGAGAAGGTCGCCGCTGTGCCCAGGTCCCTCCTCTGTGTCTTAATGCCACCGATTTCATCGACCTTGAAACCTTGAAACTGGTGGGCACAATCTCAAACAGGGAGGGCATGGGGTAAAGAAATTAAAAAAAAAAAAAAAAACACAACAAAACCACCAACGACAAAAAAAAGAGAAAAATAACAATTCTTTGTACAGAATTTACATGATAACAAGCTTGACACAAGCTGAAGATACCAGAGGCTCCGGGCCTGCGTCCGCAGGGTTGGGGGGGGGGGGCGGCCCCACTGGGAGCTCTCCCGTCTGGGTGAAGATGACTCCTGGTCACAACAGTCACTTTCCAGAAATTATTTACATGCCTGCTCTGCTTTCTGGGATGCGAGGGACTTGCCTTGTGTGTGTGTGTGTGTGTGTGTATGTGTGCATGTGAGTGAGATTTTTGGAAATACAAAGAAATGAGCAAAAAAGTCTTCCACATGTTTCTACAAGAAACAATGTTCCCGAGAAAAAGTCCTTTATGGCAGCCTATATACAGAAGTTGGTTCTGAACTTCAAAAACCTATTTCTTCCCTTCGTTTTGATTTTATACACGCACAGGGAAAAAAAAAAAAAAAAAGAATCCATGGAAATAAACCCTGAAGAGGATGATGGGAAGGGGGTAAAAATGGTTAAGGGGGAAAAAAACCAAACCTGTCAGACTTAGATGAGTTTTTAAATCTTCTCCAAGATTTTCCTCTCTCTGGGAGAATAATCTTCTCACTCCAAAAATAAATATGCTCTTGCCTTCTTGGGATGAGGGGGCTGCTGGCTGGGTGAGTTGGGGTGTGGGTAGGGGCAAGTGGGTGAAGCTTATAAATGAAAAAAAATGCCACGTGCATATGGTCAGAGACCCGTAGTGGCGGGACTGGGGGACCCGCCTGCCCTGGGAGGCCCTCCTGCCCGGATGAAGGTGAGGGCAGGAGAGGAGACAGGACCCTTCCCAGTGCCCCCACACCCCCACACTGGGGCCTCCGGGAGGCTCCCTCATTGCTGGCATTTGAATGAGAAAGTAAACATTGAACCCAAGATTTTGGGGGTGGCAGGGTGTGGGGTGGCAGGAGAGCCCAGAGGGGAAATCCCTGCCTGGGACCAGCTTGGCTCCAACCAGGGTCTGCTAGGGGAAATGGCGCCCCCAGGCTGCTGGGGAAAGAACAGAAGGCGGGGGTCTTCTCCTCATGGAGTCATCACCAGCAGAGAGGGGGCCTTGCGTAGTGTTCTGAGGTCAGAGCCATGTGGCCTGCCCCCCCTCCTCTCTGCAGCACCTGGCCCAGCGCCCTGGCCCGGGCATTCCGGAACGTGGGTCGACTCACCATTACACCAAGGCCTCTGCAGCCCCCACGGGGGATCCCCGCTCTCTGATTCTGCTTTCACATTTCAACGGTTAAAACGTCTTTTCTTTTGACAAGGAAGAGAGTAAAGAGAAGACAAAACAACATAGCAGCATTCATGGGAAGAGGCTGGTGGGGAAGACGGAAAAAGAGAAGGACAGAGACAGAGAGACGGAGAGTGAGAGACACAGACAGAGAGAAGTTTACGCTGGAGTTCAACAAAAATCCTGAAGGGAGCATTTTTAAAAACCAAAGAGACGTGGGCCGAGAGACAGAGAAGCCCTTTCCCGCTGAGGGGCTGGAGCTGCGCTGGGTCCTGGGGGTAGTGTTGGGGGCGCCAGGCCCTGACATGGCCGCTGGGTAGGGGAGAGCACCTGAAATGGGGGTGGGAGGTGGGGCTGGGCCCCGGGGCCCTGGGGTCCACGCTTGGGAGCCCTAGGGCGGCACGGGCAGCCATCCGCGGGGCCTAGTTGAGGGTCCCCCGGCAGTTCTCGGAGCCACACAGGCAGGGGATCTTGACGTCCTCGATGGGGAACTTGTAGTCGTAGGTGATCTCCTCATTGACGTTGATGTGCTGCTTCGAGTAGATGACAATCTTCTTCTGTGACTCCACCGTGATCACCTTGGCATAGCAGTTGGGCTGTGGGCAAGGCAGGAGGGGACCGTGAGCTGATGACTCACCCGGTACCCCAACCAGGCCCTCCGCCATGAGGCCCCCAAAACCCGACGGAGCTCCCTATAAACCCTGACAAAGGTGCCACACGACCTCCATGCCCAGTGCCCACCTGCTCGAGCCTCAGCTGCCCTATCTGGGTGACAAGGGGAGCCCCTGCCTCTGATACTAAACAGGAAAGATGATGATGGTAGTAATAATAATAAATGTTGCCCAGGGCATCAATTTACATTTATACTACAGGTGACTCCCCAAATTCTGTTTCTAGCCCAGGCCTCACTTCTGGGCTCCAGAGGTGGGGTCAGCAAACACTGGCCCCTCACTGTCCGTTTGAGCAAACAGAGTTTCACTGGCACACAGCCAACCCCATTCATTTACATACTGTCTGTAGCTGCTTTTGTTTCAATGACAGTTAAAATAATTGCTAAGAGATCCTCTGGGCCATAATGCCAAAAATATTTACTATCAGGCCCTTTAAAGAAAAGGTTTGCTCGACCCTGCTCCAGACCTAGAAATCCAAGTACCTGTTTTTGGTATCTGCCTTTGGCAGCTCCAGGAGACATTTTTTGACTCCATAAACTCAAACCGAAAACTCACAGGAGTAGCCACACTAGGCCCTCAGGCCCCTGGACACATGCTGGATCTGTCACGGCCTGAGGGTTCTCCCTCCAAAGGACCTACTGATTCTGTCTACTGCTCTCTACCTCCACTGCCATAGCCCCCGCCAGGCTCCTCTCATCATCAGCTGGACTTCTGCATTTCCCACTGCCTCTCCAACCTCTGAAAAAATCTACTCCTGACCCAGCAGCCAGGGAAATCTTTCCTAGGGAACAGCAGACCCTGTCATCCCCCATGGCTCGCGACCTTCCAGTAGCCTGCCTGGCATATAGAGAAGCTTCTCAGCTCTGCCAGCAAGGCTCAGTGATGTGGCCATCCCAACCCTGCCAACGTCCTCTCCTACCCACCCTCTCGCCCCCTACTGCATCCCAGCTGCCAGCCTCCCAGTCTCTCAAGCAGGTGTTCTCCCCTCCTGGGCCTCCCTGAGCCGAACGCCTGCCCCACTCACTGCCATTTGGGTGAGTCCCTCCAACCCTTGGATCCCAAAGGAGAGGCAAGCAAAAGTCCCTACTGGCCCAGGTGACAATCCGGTGACGGCTGGGAGAGCTGCCCGTGTCAGCACACGCAGAGGGCCTGCATGCGGGAGCACTGAGCTCTCCCAGCAAGCTCTAGGGAGGGGCTATTTCCAGATCAGGAAACTGAGGCCCTGAGACATGACGTCACCAGCCTACGTACGGTCACTTGCTAAGTAGCGACGTCGTGACTTCAAAGTTTGGTATCTTTGCTCTGGATCTCGCCTGCCCCGTCTGGAGCTCCCCGTGCTTGTCTTCAGCACGAGAACCAGCCCCGCTCCCAGCAGCCGTTGCGCCCCCCGGGCCAGTGCCGTCCGCCACCATCACCACTAGCCACGTGTGACTATTTAAACTTAAGTGAAACCAAAGTAAACGACGAGCTCAGCTCCTCAGCAGCACCGGCCCCGCGTCCAGCCCACCCGCAGCTCGCGCCCCGACGGCGGACAGCGCGGACGCAGAGCATTTCTTTCCCTGCCCCAGAACGAAAGTTCTCTGAGGGCGGAGCCCAGGGCCAGGAGGAACGCCGTCCCGCGAGCGGTGCAGACCGCTTCTTCCGCACCTTGGCTCTCGTTATGCCCCCGTTTGTCGAAGAGAGAGACTCCGCCAATGATGACCCCCGCCCCGCCCCCATCACCCCGTGACCGGAACTTGGGAGGGAGGCCACGCCCATCCTGTGCCAGAAGCTTCCGGGGGCAGCGGCGGCCCGCGCCAGGCACTCACGTTGCAGCTGTGGTTGATGAAGCGTGCAAAGTTGCCGCACTTGGTGGCATCGATGATGGTGTCGTGGTCCACCCGGAACATGTAGCTGCTGCCAATGCCCTCGTCCTCGTAACGCTTTTCCCGCATGTCCGCGATCACCTGGCCGGGAGAAGGTCTCAGTCTGGGCTGGGCCGTCCCACCCGGACCCCGATGCCCCCACCTCTGGGCAGTGCCTACCTGGCGGATGTTCTGGCCCACGTACTCAATCACCATCTCGTCGGCCGCGATGGGCTCCATGGCAAACAGGCCCCAGTCGTGAATGTGGCTCTTGCAGAACTTGAGCTTCTTCTTCCGGAACTGGGGGAGAGAAGGAGCTGAGAGGTGAAAGCTCTGGTCTCAAGAGTCCCGCCCTCCCCCCCAGGCTACCCTAGGTGGGGCCGGCCTCACCTTGAGCTGGTTGAACTTGAGCAGGTCACTGTCACAGCTGCCAGTGAAGGAGGACAGCAGACGACGCTGCTCGGATCGCCGCTCCGAGCCCGCCCGAGTGGAGGCATGAGGCTGCGCCGGGATGCTCATGCCCTGCGGAGGACAGGGGCCACGGGTCAGGGGCGTGGCTGTCCTGCGGGGGCGCGGGGGGGGCGGGGGAGCTGGCCCACTCAGGGTGCTACAAGGTACCCATGTCCCTATCGCGTTCTTGGCGACTCCATGCTAAGCTCTGGGTCCCTGTCTTCCCAGCTTCCCATCCCTACTTGTCACCTCTCCTCTTCGCTGGTCCTTCTGAACCGCTGGTCCTTCTGCTGGAATCTGAACGTGTTCAACGTCCTCCAGCAAAGCAAATAATACAACTTTCCCTTCACACTTTGTCTTTCCTGTCTCAGCCAGAAGTTGCCTTTACTTTCAGGAGGGAGGATGGTGGGTGTCTATCCACCCCCGCCCTTGTTGCTTTCACCACGGGGCCTCAGACTTTTCCAAGCATTTGAGATCACAGCTCCTTCCTCAACACCCTTGCCTCCCTCCCCTTTCCCTTGGTCGCCCTTGTCCTCTGCCCTCCTCCCCATAAACGCCCTCTCCCTGAGTAAGCTCATCCTTGCTGTGACCTTCCCTCAACATTGCCATCCTGATGACAGACAGCTGTCCCCCTCCTAGGCTCTCTTCTGTGCCCAAAAATCCAACTGCCTAACAGACCTCATTACCTGGATGTTCCACAAACCCCAAAACTCAAGCTTCCCACCTCAGTGCTCGGCACCCTGCTTCCTAGCTCCTCAAGCCAGACCCAGTGACATCCCAGCTGGTTCCTTTGTCCCCTGTGGCCAGTCTGGCCCCCAGGTCTGTCCTTTCAGCTTCCTAGTATTCTTTCAAACACACCCCCTTTTTTCTCATGGCCAACGCCGTTGAACGTGCCCACATGTCTGGACTGGGAACTGCCACAACTGTGCCATAGTCTCCCCTCAGGACCTCTGCAATCAACGCTCCACAGCAGCCAGTGGGAGTTATCAAAATCATGGGCTGAGCCACATCACCCTCACCCTCCGTCTGGAAACCTCCATGCAGCTCGCTGTCACACAGAGAATATGTAACCTTGTCACCACTACCTCCAAGGGCCTTGATGACCTGCTCTGTCTCTGGCCTCAACTCCTCTTTCCTTCCCTTTCTCACACCACCTGAGATCCTCTCTACCTCACGGCCTTTGCACATGCAGTTCACGCTGTGCTAACTTCCAGACTTAGTGAGTCCCTCTCCTGTTTTAACTTTTTGAGGCTCCACACCCAACACAAGGCTCAAACTCACCACCTCAAGATAAAACTCACATGCTCTATTGAGCCAGCCAGGAACCCTTCCTGTTTTAACTTTTTACTGAAGCCTTCTTCTACTTCTCTGTGGTCTTTGCCAGTTATCCACATGGCTCATTTCTTTACTCTATTCAGACCTGGCTTAACTGTCTCTGACTCACCACACCTAACCTCCGGTCCTGTTTACCCCACTTGAAATTCTGCTTATTTGTTCACGTATTTCCTACCTCCCTTCTAAAAGGTAAGTTCTGCAAGGAACATGATTTTATTTTATTCACTGAACCCAGTGAATGGACCCAGCACAGTGCCTGGGATACAGCAGGCACTCAATAGACATTTGCTGAATTTAAAAAGGAAAGAATGAACCTTCCGGAAATGCAACTCCACTTGGCTCACATCCCTGATGAAAACCTCAGAGGCTCCCACTTCCCAACCTCACCGCGCTTTTCCAACCTGAGCACCCAGGTGATTAACACTCTCTGTGCCAGCCCCTCTGACTCCACAAGCCCCCCATGCTGCCTGGTATCCCATCCTGGAATCTCCACCCTCCACAGCCCAGGAGGCTCCAGTGTGGCCAGGCACCTGATGGCAGTACCTGGGTGTCTGTCGGGGGCTCATCCGTGCTGGCGCGGCTGCTGTTGAGGTATCTGAGCTTGTCCTTCTTATCGATGGTATAGAAGCCCTCGCTGCGGGCACAGCCCGTCACGTGCTCACGAATGCCATCATCCCGTTTCTTTTTCTTAGCTGAAGAGAGGCTGGTGGGTGGGTGTGGGTTAAGGGCCACAGGGACATTCTTGAAGAGCCCCTCCCACTCCTTCCTGGGAGGAACAGCCCTACAGCCCAGCCTGCCTACCCTCGGGCTGATCTCCAGGAGGCTCCACCGCCCCCCCCCAACAGCTAAGCCACTGCCAAGAGGCTGCCCGCAGGCTAACCCTGCTGATGGTCTGACCTCTGTTGGGTAGGGGTACCAGGTGCACGGCCCTGGTGTGGTCTTAACAATGCCTCTCTGAATGAGTACATATGCTTAGGTACTTAGCAGACTTCCTGAAGTGGAGGTACTCAGTAAATTAGCTTGATACAGTGGTGACAATGACCACTCCCAACTTGACAGTGCTTAACCAACAATCCAGGTAGCATCGTATCGTGGTCCAGAGCCCAGAGTCTGGAAGCAGAGTTGCCTGGATTCAACTCTCAGCTCTGCTCCTTCATAGCTGTGGGGCTTCAGGCAGGTCAGTCAACCTCTCTGAGCCTCAGTGTCTATATAGATAAGATGGGAATAATAGCCCACACCTCCCTGGGCTGTTGGGAAGATTAATGAGGTGACGAGGGCAGCTAGGATGGGGCCCTCAGTCTCCGCAACTGTGATATTGTACATTCACGTTGCTACCTTGGGCCCCGAGACCTGCACAGGGTGAGATGGGCCTGGCCCGGAAGGTGTGTTTCAGAGTGCCAGTGAGGACTCTGCACGGAGCCCACATCATGCCGGCCCAGACTCGGCTAGTAGGTGATGGGCATTTGTGCTGGTGCCTGTGTGGGTGTCCTGGGAGACAGGGCCCAGGGAGGTTGGCGAGGACCACGCCCCGTAGGCTAGGATATAGGGATGGTAGACCCAGAGGGTGTCATTGAGCCAGTCCATGCCGTTGTCCTGCTGCAGCAGCCGCTCATAGGTGACACACAGAAAGCGGATGTCCTCCTCATCGATGCCACCATTCCAGATGTCATACAGGATGGTCATCTCCTCAAACTCCGACCGGGGCCGGAAGAGGGGTTGTGGTGGCGAGAGCTCGGGCGAGACTGGGGCCACCAGGTCCTCGTGGCGCTTCTTAGGCGGCCGGCGCCAGGGCCCCCGAACCTTGGCCAGGTCCATAAACTCCTCAGTGACTTCATCGCGCCCACGAGAGCCTGGAGGGATGGCTTCCGAGGGCCACTGGTTCTCTAGCTCCTTAAAGGGCAGCTTGGACTCAACAGGGGGTGGTGGTGGGGGCGGAGGAGGCTGGGGGGGCAGGGGTGGTGGGGGGGCTGGGATCCCCGCGTTCCGGAAGTCCAGGGTCACGGCCCGGGGGTCATGGGTGCTAGGAAAGACAGGGGTCTGTGGCTGGCCTGGCAGGAGCAGGAGGTCCCTGCCGAGGGTGGCGCCCCCTGGCGCCCGGACCAAGGGCCCATCCAAGGAGAGCACAGCCGGCGGGGATCGCCGGGGCCTGCCCGGCTTCCTCTTGATTGGGGGTGGGCAGGGGGCCAGCGGCGCTGGCAACAGAGGTGGCAGCTGGGCAGGGGCCCGTGTCTGGGCCCGCAGGACGGGGACAGGCAATGCTAGGGGCAGGGGCAAGGGCAAAGGCAGGGGGAGAGGCAGGCCCGTCTCCAGGAGCACCGGGGAGGCCAGGGGGCCAGACCGCTCATCGCGCCGGCCAGCTGGGAGGGGACAGACAGGCAGGAGCAGGGGCCCGCCAGGCTCGGGGAAGGTGGGTGTGAAGCTGAAGTCCCGACCAGGTGTCCTGGGGAGGCCCCCACTGCTCAAGCTCGGGGACTGGGAAGGGTAGGAGAAGGGGCTGCCAGGCACCTGCGGGGAGCTCAGTGACAGGCCGCTGCTGCCCCCTGAAAGTGGGGGCTCCCCGCTCGGCGTGGCCGGCACTGTCTCTGTACTCTGTGACTTGGCCAGGCTGCCACAGAGGCCTGGAGTACGCGGGGGCTGCTCCTCTGCAGAGGGCTCCAGAGGGACGGGTGGGTGCGAGGGGGCTTCTGGGGTCTCAGGCTCTGGTGGTGGGCTAGGCGGCCGGGGCGGTCGTGGGGGTGGTAACGGCGGCTGCAGGGGTAAGGAGAGCAGCGCAGGGGGGTCCACTTCCAGGTTCTCCTCTGCAAAGAGGTGGGCACAAACCAGACCATTAGTATTCGATTCAAACATCTCTTGGTGCCCTATTTATGTTGCCACACTGTGTGCTTAATACCTGGCCTCATAGCCATCTGAGACCCCTCCAGTTCTCTGAGTATGGGGACTGTCCCCGTATAGCTAAACTACTCACGGCTTCTCAATGCTCAGCCCACTGTCAGGCACACAGTAGGTGCCTGATAAATGATGGTGGAATAAATGAAAGACATAAGAAGACATGGTTGCTAGCTTTTGACATTATGTCCTTAGAATGGTGTCCGTGTGAACAGGAAATGTCCTGTGGACCAAGAAAATGAGCTCTGCTATTGAGTAAAATTCAAGTCCCTTTTTCTGCAGGACTTATCAGAACCTTTCTCCTAACATTTATCTCCACTGTCATATAATACATTTTTCTAGCTTAGTACATTTTAGTACATTTTCTAGCTTAATACATTTTTCCACCCTGTAAGCTCCATGAAGGCAGATACTTTTGTCTGTTTGGCCCAGTGTTGTATTGTCAATGCCTAAAATAATACTGGGGACACAAAATAGGCTAAATAAGTACCTACGACAGTATTAAAGACCGGTGGTTCTGTAGCCAAATTATACAGAATTACAGAAAATACAATAGTGTTTTTTTCCCCCTAAAGGACTTATTAGAGGTACGAACTAATCATGCATGACTATGTAAACTTAAACTAATTAAACTTAAATAAAATTACAAATTCAGTTCTACTTGCCACATTTCAAGTGCTCTTAGCAACACTGTGTCTAACGGCTATGGGACTGGACAGGGCAGAGAGGGGACATTTCTATCATTACAGAAAGGTCCACTGGGCAGTACGTTAGAGCACTGAGTATGCTCTGTGTGGCTCCATAAAAATGGTGGAGGGGGCAGTGTCCACGGCCTCCCCCACCTGCCTGTCACCGAAATGACCATGCACGTCTGCCCCCCACCCCCTTCCTCCCCACCTTCCTGGGAGCATCCCATAGGACTCACGGGCCAAGGCCCAAACGGTGGGGAATTACTCGCACCAAGGACTGTCTGGAGTTCTGGCTGGGCGCCAGGCTCCACGCTGGCACACCATGTCCCCTCCCTCTGTCGTTCCATCTGACCTCACGGGAGAGACACAATCCACTGACCCCGTGTTAACAGACGAGGAAACCGGAGCTTGGGAAGGTTCAGCGATTCACCCAAAGGAGCCTGGGCTCATTCTGTGAGTGAGGCCATCCTGCCTCCCTCCCCACCACCCCACAGTGGGTGCAGGTGTTACCTGGGGTGCGCTCGGGGGACGGCGGGGGCCGGGCCTCTGGCTCTCCTCCGGCGGGGGGCTCTGGAGACAGCAGCCTGGCCACTTCCTGCTTCAGGCCCGGCTCTGGGGGGGGCTCCTTGCAGCTAGCCGGCACCTCGATGCACACAGGCAAGGGGGGCTCTTCCGGCACGGGGGTCCGCTCCCTGGGGGCTTCCTCCTCAGCCTCGATGTCCACCTCCTCCTCCATGACCGAGGACTCCGTCGCAGGGGCCCCCGTGGCTACGTCCTCCTCAAAGTCCTCGTCGGGAGCCGCCGGAGCCATACTTTCATCCACTGCTGCCTCTTCCTCCTCCCCCTCCTCCTCCTCTTCCTCCTCCTCCTCCTCCTCCTCTTCTTCCTCCTCCTCCTCCCTCGCCACCAGCTCTTCTTCATCCTCCGAGGATGATGACGAGGACTCAGAGCTTGATTCGAACTCAGAAGACTCAGAACTCTCGCTGGAGGACTCAGCTCCAGCCTTGGAGGTGGCGATGCTCACGGTCTCCTCTGGGGCAGGGGACACAGGCGGGAGCCCTTCAGCATCTGCTGCGCTCCAGGGACGCTTCCCCGCAGCTCCCGCAGCTCCCGCACGTGTGGCCCCTCGGGCTGCACGGGGCCCTCGGGTGGCCGGGGGACATGTGCATGTGCCCACGCGTGCTCACGTGTGGTAACTAGTCACCATCGTAAAAAACTGAGATGAATCCACAGAACATAAAACTAACCGTATTAAGGAGAGTAATTCAGCGGTGGTGAGTACATCCGCAGTGCTGTACAACTACCTCTAGTTCCAAGACATCCTCAGGAGCTCAAGAAGCCAGCCAGCACCTTTAGCGTGGGATCAGGCCTCCAGCCTCCCAGCGTCAGACCCAAGCAACCACTAGTTTCCTTTCTGTCTCCAGGGACTGACCTACCCTGGCCGTGTCGATGTACACGGAACTGTCCCTTACGTCACGCCCGGGCACGCCACTGAGCTTACGTGCCGAAGGCCAGAAATCCTGCCCCAAAAGTATAGCTGAGAACTGCCCAGGCTGTGTCCTGCAGGGGACCCCGGGCCGGGCCAGGCGCCTCGGCCCACGCCGCTCACCTCCGTCCGAGTCCCCTTCGTCCTTCTCACTCGCCTCCGAGAGGGCCATGTCCTCGTCATCGTTCTCAGACTCCTCCTGGTCCTCACTGTCGCCGTCATCCTGGGAGAGACGGACGGGGGGAGCCAGGGTGAGCCAAAGGGGCCCCTTCGTCGGGCCCAGCACCCCAGGCCTCCCCAACCCAAACGTACCTTATCCGACATAGATGAGGTCGAGGAAGAGGAGGCCTGGCTCCGGGGGCCTTCCTCCTCCTCCTCCTCCTCCTCCTCCTCGTCCTCCTCGTCCTCCTCCTCGCCCTCTTCTTCTTCCTCGGTGCTTTCCCGTTCCTCCTTGTCAGAGGCCGAGGACGACGGTGAGGTCGTGGAGGAGCCCGAGGACGAGGACGCCGATGACGAGGAGGACACCGACAGGGACTCCTTCTCGTCCTCCTCCCCACCGCTGTCCAGCTCCAGCGGCCGGGCTGGCCGTCGCCGCACACCGACACCCTTGGGGTCCCGCTTAGTGAGCTCGCAGGGAGCGTCCGCCATGTCCCGCTCCCGCTCCCGCTCTGACTCTGAGGGGAGAGAGGGGTGTCTGAGCTGGGCTGGGGAAACGCTGGGGGACAGCCCAGCCCCGGCTGAGGGGGGCATATACCTTCATCTTCCTCATCCACAGACGTTGAAGGTCGCAGGCGCTTCTGGTCACCAGAAGAGGCTGTGTCTGGCGGCTCCTTTCTCTTGACCTTGAAGGACGGCAGGCGGATGGCCCCCCGCAGCCCGATGCCCAGGCCAAGGCCCTCGTAGCCCAGGCCCTCGCCCTTGCCCCACGACTCCAGCAGACATGAGGCGATGCGGTCCTTGGGCTTTGGCCTGTCCTCGTCCTTGTGCTCACCGGACTTCACTGGGGTCAGTGAGGCCTGGGGGTGCCAGAGCGGAGGAGACTGTCACCATGGTTACGGGCGGCCCTCTCTCAGCAGCCCGCCTTCCCTCAAAAGTGACAGCCACATCGTAACTGCTGCTTCCTTCCCACAAAACTGGCTGCGCTTTGTGCCCACGGCTCAAGACACAAGCAGCGCTCCACTCTGCCTCCCTGAACCCCGACATCCCCACCCACAGAGCGGGTGCACACCCGTGTCACGCACACACAAGCTTCACGGAGTCACACGCACGCTGTCCTACTTAGGAGTTAGAGGGAGCGCTGTCTCCAGTAACACAGCTTGGGAGAGGAGTGGGGGCTGGCCGGCCTACCTTGGCCATCCGCTCCTTCTTGTCCCACCACTCGTCAAAGGCCCGGAAAGCCACCACCTCCACCATCTTGC
Source organism: Mustela nigripes (assembly GCF_022355385.1). Classification (NCBI taxonomy): domain Eukaryota; kingdom Metazoa; phylum Chordata; class Mammalia; order Carnivora; family Mustelidae; genus Mustela; species Mustela nigripes. The sequence continues at coordinate 7,160,689 of NC_081564.1, forward strand.
GGTTCAAGTCACGCTTCATGATGGCCTTGAGCTCTTTGAGTACCACCAGCAGGACGCCATCGACAGTGGCCTTGTGTGGGTCTTCCTGGCGTGGCACGTAGCCTGGTGGCGGCACTGACGGGTCAAACTTCGGGAGGGGAGGCCAGGGCTGCCCGCGGCCCGGCCCGCTGTTGCCCAGGGAGAACGGGCCACGGTAGGGCGGCAGGTTGACAAACTGTAGCCCCGCTGAGGCCGCCGCCGCCGCCGCAGCCATGAAGGGTGGGTAGGGACAAGCGCCCTGGCCGGTCATCAGCCGGCTCAGCATCTGCGTTTGCATCTGGAAGGACATGGGCATGCCACCCCACTGGCCACCCAGCACGTGGCTCATATCCACCTGCATCACCGGAAAGAGCCCGGGAGGGAAGGGCGGCAGCGGTGGCAGGATGGGCGGGGGTGGGACACCGGGTGGGGGTGCTGGCAGGGGTGGTGGGGGCACAGTCACAGCTGGGTGGGCCGGGGGCGGTGGGGGTGGGGGCGGCGGCGGAGGGGGGGGCGGGGGGGTGGGAGCCAGCACAGGGGGGGCCGCCACAGCCCCTGCCCCTGGGGTCACCACCATGGGTTTGGGGCAGTCGGCGCTGGTGATGGGGGCTGAGGGCATCTCATCATCCGAGATCTCCATGTCCTCGCCCGAGGACTGCTGGCCCTGCAGGGAGAGCCAGGAGAGAGTGCCGAGGTTAAGCCTGGGAGACCACGCTGGCTCATAGAGCCCTTCCAAACACCAGAAAGTCAGAGAATTCCCCCTCAAGACTCAGAAGCACTGCAGATCCTGTGGTTCAGATCCTGGTCCCCTCCCTTCTGGACCATGTAGGCTCGGTGAGTCTCTTAGTCTTGCTAAACCCCAGTTTTCCTGCTTGCATAATGAGCATCTCAGTACCTGCCTCACGGTTCATGAGGATTCATTCATTCACTCATTCAACAAACACTTGCATGGCACCTGCTGTGGGCCAGGCACTGTTCTAGGTGCTGGGAACACAGTGGTGAACAAGATGGGTAAAATTCTTGCTGTCATGGAGCTAAGCTTCTAGAGGGAAGAGGCAAAGGATAAGCAGAATGTAGAAGTGAAATACGTAGCCCACCATGGAGAGAGAGGAAGCTGGGGAGGGAGACAGGGTGTGGCGAGAGAAGCACATTCCATCAGCTTGAGAGATTCTGTCTGTACCCAGAGAAGGTAATACTAAGGTGCGACACTGCTGCCATTTCCACCCATCTTTCTAACGACTTGATATATGGACTGAGTCAAGTAGTCTGCAGGACGACTCTACAAGGTAGATCTGTTATCTCCTTTTTTACCAAGGAAACCGGAACACAGAAAGCTTAAGTAACTTGCCCAAGCCCATAGAGCCAATAAAGAGATGGCACCAGGATTCAAACCAAGACGTGGCTCCCCTGCCTCCTCTCCCAGTCAGCCTGCCATCCTCATTGCGACGGGGCCAGCTGTCCAAGGTGACATTTGAGTTAAAGGTTTGGCAGTTTTAAGGCTGTATAAACAGGAGGTATGTCTTTTCCCTTCCTTAGTCACTCTTCGTATCTGCTCCTGAGACCGCACGCTGAGCACGGCCGTGTGGGGCTGAGTACTGTGGGTACAGTGTTTCATTTTTCATCCGTGCTCTAGCCTTGTGAGGTGGGGGGTCGACTCCAGCCCCCGACAGATGAGAAAACGGCCACTGGCCAAGGAGGCACAGCCAGTCGGAGAGAAGGCTGGGACTCAAGCTCAGGATGGATCCCCATGGAATCTAGGGACAGGGTACCAGGTGAGGAGGGGAGGGGCCGAGGACGACCCCAGCTCTGAAATGGGCACAGAAGGGGGCACTTTGGTGTACATGGCAGAGGTGGAGTGAAAAGGCAGAGCAGAGGTGGGAGAAAGAGGCTCTAATGTCAGGACAGGAGGTGAGAAAGTGGCTCAGGTCTTGATCTAGATGAACCTGGCTGAGGAGACAGAGCGTTTGTAAGTTGGAGACGGAGAGTGCATCTGAAGCCTGAGAAGGCGGGGTGTGTGGAGGCTCTAAGATCCGGGGTCAGATCTTTAGGAGAGCGAGTGCTCAAAGGCAAATTGGGAGAGCACCGCAGGGAGGAGGAATACCAAACTTTCAGCACCTGTAGGAAGCTCTGGATTTTGCTAGACCGCCCTCTAGACACACACACACACACACACACACACACAGTCTCTCTCTCTCTCTCTCTCTCTCTCTCTCTCTCTGTCTCAGGGTCTATCAAGCACATGGTGGACGAGACACAGGCTCAGCGTGAATCTCAGGGACAGAGCAGGGGAGGGAGATCAGTCCCGGACAGCGCCCAGCTTCGCGAACACAGCACATACAGGGTTAACCCGGCACCGCCGCCAGCCAATCGCAAGGAGACCCGGAGCCTGCGCTCCAGCCCTCGGCCCTGCCTCTCCCTCCGCCCCTCCGGCACCCGGGGGTGGGGGTGAGAACCAGCGGGAACTAGCCTACAGCTGAAGTGCTCAGCAGCAGCCCTCCGCCGTGCCTGGAGCTCTCCTGGGGGCACCTCACTTAAGCCGCAGACAGTGGGAGGCAGGTACTTCCACCGTCCCATTTCACAGACCATGAAACTGAGACTCAAGAGAGGGAAAGTGCCTTACCAAGGTCACATAACCAGTAAGTGACAGAGCTGGGTCTCCAGGCTCAAGGACTGGAGCCTGAACTTTTAACCACCAGCCTCTGTGAGGAAAGGGAATGCCCCTTAGTGGTACCCCCTGCTCTCTCTCTGGAGTCTTCTGCATGAGCTGGGACAGCCTCCCAGTTCAGTCTGGAGGAACGCAGCTGCCGCTCTCCAGGCTGCCAGCAGGGGGCTCCCGAGGGCCAGCCTGGATGTTATCAGTACTGTGGTCTTCCCAGGGCTACTGTCCTGGGGCATCCGACCCCACCTCTCGGACTCCAGTCTCCCCTTTCCTACAGTGACAAGATGGGAGAGCCCAGTCCCGCTGGCTGCCCCGGGCTTCCCAGTCCTGGACCAGCCAGTCAGCATGGTGAACTTCCCCTTACCCCAAGCAGCAGAGGGAAGAAAAGATGGCAGGGCTATCAGCCCCTCACCTCTGCACACCTGTCAACTCCTCCTGCTCAGACCCCCTGGCACCAGAAACCACTTCCCTAGAACCATCTCGAGGGCGTCTGGAGCACCAGCCACCCGCAGTCCCCTCCTGGGCAGGCCAAGTTCCTCTCTGTTCCTCCCTGAGGCGGCCAAACATGCCTAATCAAAGGCCCTGGGAAGGGGGGAACCCTCCTTCCTGCCGCCCACAGGGGCACAGAGCTCTAAGTCCCTGGCTGCTCAAAGCCACTGGGCACACAGGTTCCAACCCAGGTCTCTGGGAGTACCGGGACAGGTGCCTGGATCAGAAATGGGGAGGAGCAGAGCCAAGGGAAGATGACCTAATCCTTCCCTCCAAGGGAATGTAGCACAGCAGTGCGCCTACCCCAACCCGCCTACCCCAACCCGGAGGCTGGAGATTTGGGTAATAAGACCCCCGATGAGGTTCTATGGGTGATGAGCAGTGGAGAATGATGTTTTGCCTGTTTCTGGCTGTGGCCCTCCCCCTGGGCTAACCCTTAACTCCTTCACTCCTGGAGACAGAGAGAGAGGGCTAAGGGAAATTTCAATGCCCTCCCCGCCCACCAGGGCTTTCCATCTCTTCAGAGGGCTCTAGGTTCTAGGATACAATGCTCCAGAGCTCCCACCTGGCCTAGCCTAAGAATGCTCTGGCTAATCCCTTTCCCAAATAAGCCTGAGTGTCAGGATCATACCCAAGATCATACCCAAGCCACCCAACAGAGGAGGCGATCCAGAACCATTACCACAGTCCCTACTATCTGGGGTCTCAGTAAACTCCCACTCAAGAAGCTCAAGTCAGAATGGATCCCTAGAAAAGGTCTTAGCTTCCCATACCTAATAGGAGAGCAACAGAACTAGGTCATGTTTCCCTTCTCTCCATGGCTGCTGGGTTGCTCAGAGCCAACCAGCTGCTCAGTCACAGTCCCTGGTGCTTTTTGCATTCTCTTTTTATTCTCTATATTTGACCTGTTATTTTCGCTGCCCTAACCCTGATGCTTCTGTGTTTTAGCTCATTGTCCTAAGGGGAGAATGTTTCAGGGGAGGAAAGAGGGAGACACAAGATAGACAAAACCAATCCAAGACAGAGGTGGACAGACATGGTACCTCATCCATCTTCTCTGAGGTTGGGGTCCTGTCTCCAGCCAGGTCCAAGGCTACCTCAGCTGTCTGGCCCAGAAGACCAGAAGGGTCCGGGGGGCCTGGCTCCGGAGGGGGCCGGGGCCCCAAGCCCAGGTCAAGCTCATCGTCCTCATCGGAGTCAGGCAGTGGCGTGGGGCTGATATCCTCCAGGCCGGTGCTGGAGGGGCGTGAGGAGGGTGGTGTGGGGCCTCGAAAGCCTGGCTGGGAGTTGGTGCCAAAGGGGGCCAGTGGGGAAAGCTGGGAGGAGGAGGAGGAGATTGGGCTGCCTTCCATCTGCAGCTCGGTGTCCGAGTCCTGCTCCCGAAGGAAAGGCAGCTTGGTGCGCTGTTCCTTCAGCAGCATCTCTATGCGTGAGTCCAAGCTGTCGTGGGGCTTCTCCAGCCCCGCAGGTGATGACTCCAGCGTAGGCGTGCCTGGACTGTCACAGGGCTCAGGACTCCAGCCGAAGGTCGGCCGGCCACCCAACTCCATGCTGTTGGCTTCAGGAGGTGGTGGGCCAGGCGGGGTGCCTGGCTTCTCCTTGGTCAGAGGCTCAGCGGGTGGCAGGGGTGGGGGCACAGGTGCTCTCCGGAATTCCCCGCTGTCACGGCCCCCAAAGGTGGTTGTGGTGGCAGGTTCCTCGGGGGGTGGGGGGAAAGGGGGCACAGGGGTCTGATACGGAGAGAAAGTCGACTTGAATGTGACTCCAGGAGTGGGGGTTGCTTGGGCAGGTGGTGGAGTGTGGGCGAACGTGGCCGAGTCCTGTGATTGGGCCTTGAACGGAGGGCCACAGTTGCCTCCACTGCCGCTGACTGCCCCAAACGGGAGGTCCACGGAGCCCCTGAAGGCAGCCGGGGCCCCTGCCACCGCAGTGACGGCACAAGAGTTGTGGACATAATGATGCTCGTGGCGGCGGTTGTAGGCATCTGTGAACTTGCTTTCGTGGCGCCGGGCCTTGAAGGTCACTGTGGGGTCCTGGCTGAAGAGGTAGGAGGGTGTGGGCTGGCGGCTGGAGTAGCTGGAGTCTTGTGAGAAAGGGGTGCCCAGGCGCGGTGTGAGCGGCGTGCCCTGTCCGTAGGAGTTGGGCGTGTCCAGGCGGCAGCTGGAGTATGCCGTGTCCTGGGAGAAGGGGGTCCCGCCACTATTGGGGGTGACAGAGGATGAGCCAGAGCCACAGCCCGCAGACAGGCTACCATCCTTGAGGCGCTTCAGAGCATCTGACAGCTGAGGAGAGGGAAAGAGAGGGAGAGCGGTATGTGAGATCTGGGGTGGGTGGGGGGCGTCGTGCAATTTGGGGGGGCTGTTCTCCCTTCTCACTCTGGGGATCTCAGAGCCAAACTGGTCACTCCAGAACTGCAGCCTGGTAAAAGGAGGTGGCGGGGTGGGGCACGGGTGGGGTGGGGGGAGCAGGAGACTGAAGAGGAGTTTCTGGATGGTCCTAACTGTTCTCTAATCTTAGGATATCCAGTTATCCTCAAGGAACCCTGAGGATTGTTTATCATCGCTAAAGCAGAGAAAAGAGAAGATCCTGACTTCTTGGTTTGAATTGGGATTTCCTCCCTGTCTCAGATTGTCAGAAATCAAAGACCTTCCAGCAGAAGAACTATGGGTTTGGGGAGGAAGGAGATGGCCAAGGGCCCTGTTCCCTCTGGTCTCCTGTGTTTTAGCAGTTAAATAGCATAGCATGGCTAAAATGCCTACTGAACACCCCAGCAAGTCAGCAAAGACCTTTCATTCTGGAAAAGCTCCTCCTGAGGGCAGCTGCGCTGTTGCCAGGGAGGGACTGGACTGAGAGAGACCCCGTGCAAGGGCCGTGCAGGTGGAAGGTAGCGGCTGGGTAAGGGTTCTTGCTCTGTTTTCTGGGGGCAGCGGCAGAGCAGTGACAGGATGTCAGACACAACACTGCACCGACACAAAGTAAGCCCTGGGAAGCTGCAGGTCTGCGGGAACCCCAGCCCCGGCAAGGCTAGGCTCCTTTCCCTCCTAGACTCTGGAGTCCAACGCTGGAGATGGTGGGGGGGGGTCATGCCAGAAGCTGATGATG
>NC_081564.1:7167056-7174290 GCF_022355385.1 Mustela nigripes
GGCGGGTGTGCTGATGGTGATGTACCCACCTGCAGGGTCTCATTCACGAGTGGAGAGACAGCATCCAGCTCGCCCACTGGGAGGGTCTGGGGTGTGTATCGGCCTGTGACCAACAGTTCGTAGAACCGCATGCGGGTTTCCCCTGTGAGAGGGGAGAGAGAACTGAGGGAGGCTCCAGGTTGGGGCAGACCCCACAGGTTGGCCTGAGACCCCAAGCCTGGGAAGCTCTGTGACCCTGACTGGGTAACCCCCTCTCTTTGCACCTGACTGAGAAGTCCCATCGGTTCAATGAAGCTGCTAAACTGTATGATTTTTTTTTTTTTTTGGACAAGATTCAGAACTTAATCCTCTGTGGGACTGGGACTCCCCCCACCACAGAAATGCCACCCCCAACACAAAGCCCTTTCCTGTCACTTGGGCCAGGGCACCCAAACAAAGGGTCAGGTCTTCCCACTTAGCAGCCAGAGGCTACAGTAAGCGGAGAGACCCAGGGACACAGAGGCAACAGTTTGTTGCTATCTATCAGGGGCCAGGTGACGAGCAGTTTGTAAAACACACTCCAGCTCCCCTTTACTGTGAACTCCATAGGCCTCCTCCTCTGACCAGGCTCCCAGGGCTCCCCAGCTCTGCGTGGGACTCAGTCCCAGAGCGCAGTCTGGTAACCCTCCCCCCACAGCAGAGAGAGGCCTCTATAGACCAGGGGGCCCCAGATTATTGATATTTATAGAGCCCTCTGAGGCAGCTGCTTACATATGCAAAGGAGACACATTCCTTGAGCTACACTTTACACTTTACTGGTCTCTTTCTTGAAATACAAAGTTAGCTGGTAGTTTCTAAGGGCCTCCCCCCCCCCCCCCCCTTTTCAGAAGTGGAATTTTGGTGAGAGCTGGCTGCTCCTTAAAATGGGCAAGTGGCGGGGAGAGGGGTCCACAGTCAATTCTCAGGGAGACATCAGAAAGCAGCCCCCCAAGGGATGAGTAGATTTGGAAGGGTCTGAATGCTTCTGACAGAGACTGAGAAACTAGAGGGAGGGAGAGAGGTGCTGTGTCGTGGCCAGGAACCTGGGCTTGTGCCCTGAGGAAACTCAGATCCAGGTACAGGCTTGGCAAGACTTTGTGGGATAACTGTGCCCACCCGCTTCCAGCGTCCCTCTACAACCCCCAGCAAGGGCTTAAAGACCCAGTCAACATGTATTCATTATTAAAAGCAAAAAAGAAGAGTTTGGATCTTCCTGTTTGGATCTGGTGTGCCCTGGTTGCCCTGAAACCCTGTGCTCACAGAACTCCTGGAAACTTCAGGCCGAAGCCCTCCCAGGCAGTATCTCCCAGGAGACCCCAGGAAGCACTGCACCCAAGGTGGCCTGTCCACTCACACGGTAGGCTGCTCCTCAGGGCACCCAGCACCTCCTTCAATATTGGTGGAAACTTCCCTAAAGAGGCCGCAGGCGAACTTTGGGGGATGCCCTAGAGTCTTACAAGCCCCTCTCTGCAGCATCGAGCTTCTCCTCCCAAGAACCTAAGGGAGGAAGGGTGGCTTCTCCAGCTGCACTCTTCCAGCAGCCAGCTCAGAGAGAGCACACAGCTGGATCCCAGTGCACGGGAGGCGCTGCTGTCTCTTTAAGAGAGAGGAGGGAAGGCACAGTGTCAACCCTTGAGCACCCAGAGCGGCTCCATCGGAACATTATCAATGAAACCACACTCTGGGCCCAGATTGGCTTCCACTTCCAGAGGGAAGGGGTAACATGGGGGCGATGGGGAGGACCCTGGATCCTCGGAGGGCTCTCTTGTTAGTTGAAGGACCTACCCTTTCTGTATTTAAAGGCATTCTGGCAGCTCTCCCTCAGCCCCTCACAAATAAACAAACCCCGCCTCCTCCCCTAACACAGATGGCAACACTGGGGACTGCCTAAACCCAGGCCACCAGGGCTCCGAGAGGGGCCCGCAGGGGTGTCAGTGGTGGGGAAGCCTCTGGGTGGTCCCCAGGGGTACATGCAGTAGCCAAGGACAGCACATTTGGTAAATTATAGCTTGTCTCCTAGCAACAGACAACACATTTAGCTCCACGTGACTCTACCCTCAGGAGGGGGCAAAAAAAAAAAAAAAAACCAGGGCTGAGGGGGGGTCCCCAACAGGGCTCAGGGAGGGAAAGGAGTCCTAGTGACAGAACCACCTGCGGAGGAGGGGAGGCAGGACCTAAGCACTCACCTTTAGTGTCCAGCTCCACGTGGATGATATTCCCCATGACCGAAGTGCTGTGAAGGTGCTGAACAGCCTCCTTGGCTCCCCTGACCGTGGCAAAGACCACCTTGGCAATGCCCAAGTGCTTCTTGGTCTTGGGGTTGTACAAAATCTCCACCTCCTCCACCTCCCCATACTTCTTACACATGTCCCTCAGGAAGTTTTCTCGGATGTTATCATTCAGCTTGGCAAATGTCACCTGCTTTGGAGGCACCGGGCCCACGTAGAACTCATCGATCTGGCAGGGACCGGGGGAGGGGGGGGGAGGGAGTTTGGAGAACATTGAAACCAAAGGGAAACACAACATTCCCCACTTGCATGCCCGTTTAAAACAACGAAGAATTTTTAAAAAATACATATACATATATATATGTATGTTTTGGGGTTTTTTTGTTTTTGTTTTGTTTTGTTTTGTTTTTTTGGGGGGAAAAAAAAATGCACGCGGGCGGGCCCGGGAAGCGGAGGATTAAATCGTTTGGAACGTGGAAGTCCTTTGGGTTCGAAAGGAAAGGGGAAAAAGAAACAGTTTCTCTTTCCCCACCCCCCATTCCGGCCTCCTCTCCCTGCTGCGGGGTCAGGGGCGAACCCTTGGTCTAGGAAGTTGTCCCCCTTAAGCCGTAAGGCTGCGAAGGGGGGCGGGTCCCGGGGCAGAGCAGCCCGGCTGGCAGGAGCCAGGTGGGGACCCGGAGCCCCCAGGTGGGCCGGCAGGACACTGTATCAGATTCTTGATTACAGTTTCACTGAGTGTTATTCTGTTTACAGCAGTCCGGAGGGGACACCCCTCTCGCTGCCATCTCCCCCTCCCCGCCAAAACTTCCCCAGCCGTGGACGGCGGGAACTCAGAATCTGGCTGGGCTCGGTCAGGACTGGCGTTATTTTCGAACTCGGGGAGCGGGGAGGGGGGAGGGAAGAGACCGTGGGGTCGGGGGGAGGGGTCCTACCTTGAATTTGGGCACCGACAGCTCCAGCTCCTTGTTTTTGGTCCAGATCCCAACCACCCGGGGATCTTCGACAATTTCCACCGGGCGGTTGCTGGACATCTGTGGGGAGGAATTGGTGAGGGAGGGGGCGGAATGAGAAGGCTGGTCCCACTCCCCAGGGGCAGGGGCAGACCACCCCCCCCCCTTCTCCAGGCACTTGTCAAACTCCAGGACTGGGGACCGGGCTGACAGTTGGCCCGGTGGTCGGAAGGGGGGTCCCTTGGGCCGCTCGGACCCTTTTCCCCCACGCCCCGGGCTCGGCTGGGGGTGGGTGGGGGCGGCGGGGAGGCGCGCCGGCTACTCACCGCCAGGCTGAAATGCTGCCCATCGTAGCGGTACAGTTTATGATGCCCCTTTTTCAGAGCCGGGTCAATCATCAACTTGTAACTTCTCCAATGGTGGTTCCTCCTCTCGCCCGAAGGGCCGGGCTGCGGCGGGGGCTGCTGGTGGTGGTGGTGGGGGGGGTGACTGTTCTCCATGCCGTTAACCCAACCTGAAAACGAGCAAGTTGTTGTCGTCTCCGCCGCGGCGGCGGCGGCGGCGGCGGCGGCCGCTTCTACACACACGCGAAAGAATCAAATCGTCCAGCCCCCACCCCCTCCCACCTTACCAGCGCGCCCCAAAAGGAGCTGTCTCGCTGGCTCCCCCCAAAATAAGACTAGAGCGAGAGAATAACCCTTCCGGGAGAATTAGGCGCCCGCCCGGTCGGCCACCGTCTCGGGGCGGCAGCGAGGGGCTCCCGGGGGCCCCCGGTGCGTGCTGGCGGGGCCCGGGGCGCCCGGAGGACGCGGGCTCCGGCCCATGGTGTCCGTCCGGCCGCCTGGCCGCCCGGCGTGGCGCTCGCTCGCTCGCTCGCTCGCTCGGCCCGGCTCGCGCGCCGGGCTCGCGGCAGGCCTGGCGCCGCCCGCCCGCCCGCCCGCCCGCCCGCTCGGCCGGAGCCGGGGCCGGGGCCGGGGCCGGGGCCGGGGGCTTGGGGCCGCCCGGCTGCCGACCGCGGCCTCTCTCTCCCCGAGCCGCGCTTACATCCCCGCCGGGCGCCGGCCTCCCTGCGCCGCCAGCCAGTACATGGTGTCCCCCGCGGGAGCCGAGGCCGGGGCGGCCGGACGGGGGGCCGGGAGGGGGGGGCGCCGCCGCCGCGGCTGCCGGGCCCGGAGCTGCTGCCGCCGCTGCTGCTGCTGCTGCTGCTGCTGCCCGGGAGGCGGCTGGCGGCGGAGGCTCGGCTCCCAGTAGCCGCACATCCCACAATACACCGCTAAGGAGCCCGACCCGAGCGCTCACCCTCCTCCTCTTCCTCCTCCTCCTCCTCTTCCTCCTCCCCTCTCCTTCCTCGCCGCTTCCCCAGGCACTCTCCCGGCGGCGGCAGCTGCGCCGCCAAAGCCCCGGGCCCCAGCGGCCCCCCACCCCTCACTCGCGCGCTCCCACACTGCCTCCCCCCCTCCCCCGGGGAAGGCCTTTTAATTTATTTATTCTGCTGGGACTTAGGTGGGGGGCTTGGCTGGCAGGGGAGGGGGGGGTCTCCCCGGGCTCTACCTCCCGCGGCTGGGGCTACCCTCCGAGCCGCGGCCGCCGCGGCGTGCGCCTGGGGCCTCCAAAACTGTTTCCAAACTGCCAGGACCGGAGGTGGGCGCGTGGGGGCTCTGAGGGAAAGGGCTGGGGTTTCTTTTTGTTTTTTGGTTTTTTTTTTTTTTTTTTTTTTTTTTTGGTCGGGGAGTGTGATTGTGTGTTTAGACTCTGGGAACCATGGGGGGAGGCAAGACGACTCAAGACGAGTTGCAATCGAGGTATCTGCTCCGGCTTCCTCCTCTGCCCTGAGACCCCCTCCTCCTCGGAGCTGAGCTAGGGAGGGGAAACCAGGATTTTAACCAAATTAGCATTCACATTCCTGGGAGGATGTAGCCCTCGCCTGGACCTGGGTGATAGAAGCTTTTTGCTCTGTTTTTATTTTTGGAGAGGAGCGCCCTGTAATTGTCCTAAACACATGCTTCTCCCCCCGCCTTCCTCCTCCACCAGCAGAGGAGAGAGTCCCCCTTTTTTGCATTTATCTTTTCCTTCCCCTTTCTTTATTAAAGGTCCGGGAGTGGCGGCGGCCAATCAGCGCGCGGCTTCCATTTTGTGAGTTCAACTCCGAGGCTCCCGGGCTTCACGAGGACGCATTTGCAGCCCCCTCTGCCTCTCCTCTCGGGCCGCCGAGGCGAAGGAGCCGCCTTGCTGGGGCTTCGTGGTGGTGTATTTCATATTGGGGCTCTTTTCGGGGTTTGTAATTTGGCCGTGGGTAGGTAATTGGCTGGAGCAGGGCGGCAGGGCGCGGCAGCCAATCAGCGCGCGGCTTCTATAGGGCTTGAGTTATTAGACGCTGATCTCAAAACATCGTTCATCAGACACCAAGGAGAGGCCAACAGATGAGGGGAGCCATTTTTCTGCAATGGAATTAAATGGCCAAGTGGGTTTTTCCTTTGTTGCAAATGGGGAATGTTTTTCCTTTGACTCCACCATCCAGTTCAGGACGCCTCAGTGTTGTGTTTAACATTTGTCAACAGGCTAAAGGACTCACAATTGGAAGAATGAAGAAGACTTTTTAAAAAGATCTGGATTTTTCCTTATGACTTGGAATCCATCTTTGTCTTGTATAACTAGGTCATAGCACACCATTAATGTCAGCAGTTAACAATTTTGAATTCCAAAAAACCTAAGTAAATGACATATTTAATTTTTTTTCCTCTTTTTTTTTTCTTGGGTGGGTGGGGGGAGCTTGGAGCTGTCTTAATCTGTATTCTCTTGACTGACTGAACAATAAATTTTTATATATATATAGTTTCCTCTATTAAACACTTAAACCTGGCCATCTTATTAACTCCTTCTGCTCTCTTTTTAACAAGGTAATGTTTTAAATGTATAGTTTTAGGACTAGCGAAATGGCAGCAACAAAAAATTGTAAGCAGTTGTTACTCTTTTAAGTTTTTAAAAACCTTTTACATTGTAAGTACCCAATCCATTGTGTCCTTACGCAGTGCAGTTTCTATGTTAATGTTGCTGAGATGTCCTTAATTTTCTGAACCTTCATCTGCATGTTATGTCTTTGTCGCTCTTGTCTAATATAAGCCAGTTAAAATGCTTTTAGACGATTTTGCTTTTTAGAAAGCTAAGGTTTTAGCTTTAAGCTTTTGAAAATGTTTACAGCCAAATGCTAGTCAGCTTTCTTCCCAGTAACATGTACACTTTCTTTGAAAATCGATCTATTTGAAGAAAAACAGCTCTGGTTTTCTCGTCTTGGTAGGGGAGTGGGTGAGGGAAAAGAAGACCTTCTCTTTGTGTACAGAGACTAAAGCCGTCACAGGAAACTAGATTAAAACTGGAAAACAAGTCCTAGCTGGTTGGAGCCAAACACCAACCTTAACTCGCGGGTATTTTCTATGGTGGTTGGGATGGCCGTGCGTCTTTTGCCTTTTGTTTGATTTGACTGTGTATTTTCGCCTTTTGTCTCTTAATGACGATCACACCATTGCTATATCCAGAGCAGTAAACAGTCCTCAGCGAAGCCGCCTTTTGCCAACCCAACCCTGGAAAGTTTGCAGAAGTGGAAGGAGCAGAAAATGCCATGAGAGTGTAACTTACAAAAAGGTAACAACAGGAAAGACACCACCATTCTCCCCCAAATCCTAACTAAACAATCCCCCCCAAAAGATATTTTTTACATAACACGTCCAAAACCTCCGCCCAGCTTGATCTTCCAGACTCCATGGCACCGGGCTGAGCGGGTAAGTTTAAAAAAAAAAAAAAAAAAAAAAAAGGCCTTTTGCCCCTTCGAGGAAATCTTTTTTCGAGCAGGCCAAGGGGCTGCAGATGCTTGGGAGCCGAGGGGAGAAGGAGGTTTCTGGAGCTTTAGGTTTGGCAGCCGGATGGGGAGGGGTGGGGGTACGAGGAGGGCTCCTTAGACCCTTCTGCCCCGGAGGCGAGGGAAGGTTCTCCCCTAGCGAGCTCGGGGATCCATGGAGCTGTCTGCGCTCACCCCCCCCCCCC
>NC_081564.1:7174390-7254040 GCF_022355385.1 Mustela nigripes
GGGGGGGGGGGGGCTCAAAAGACAAGGAAACGTCCCCGCTCGGCCTAGGAACTCTTTCTCTTTTGATTGTGGGTCTCGCACTCTGAAGCCGGCTTTTCGGGGCTCCGGGGCGTGCCTGCGCTTCCTAAGCAAAAAAAGGACAAAAGGCCGGCGTCCATGTTGGCACAATGACGCAGCATCTCTCCTGCCTGCCACCGAGCGGTGCCTGTTCTCCCGGCCGCGCTCGCTCCTCCCTCCCAAACACGAGTTTTATTTTCAGGTTCAGAGCAGAGCTGTCAGCCGGGGCCCGGGGCCGGGGCCGGGGCCGGGGGGCAGGCAGACGGGCGGGCCGGGCTGCCGGTGGCTAAATGGCGGCCGCCCTCCTCCTCCTTCCTCCCTCGTTCCTTCCCCGGTTGCGTTGGGGGCCTGGGGCTGATGGCGGCCTCTCGCCGGGCCGGGCCCCGAGAGCCCGCAGGCCACAGAGCCCCAGGTCGGAGGGTGGCCGCGGAAACTGCTGCGGGGGGCCGCGGGCTCGGGGGCGTCGCGCGCCGGGGCTCCCGCGCTCGCCTCCGCCGGGCGAGGCGGCCAGACGGGCGCCATTTCGCGCGCCGCCCGCGGCTCGGGCGGTGGCGGCTGCTGCGCGCCAGGCGGGAGGAGGGAAGGAGGCGGCGGAGCCGGGCGAGGGGGGAGGGGAGGCCGGCGCGCCGCCGCCCGCGTTCCAGGCCGCCGCCCGCGTGGACGCCCCTGGCCCGGGGAGGCCTCGACGACGACCGCGGGCTCCGCAGAGGTCTCGGACCCCGCGCCGGACTCGGGGCCCAGGCGGGCACGAGGAGGCCTCATGGCTAGGCGGGGCCGTGGGAGCCAGTAGCAAAGGACCACGGGGACGGTCGGGGCCTCGAGGCTCCCCCTGACTCCGACCGGTGCCTCCCGAGGCGGGGGCAGCCTTCCTCGGGGGCCGGCCCTGACCCTAGGCCGCTCCCCGCTGCCTACCCGGGCCTCGGCGCCCAAGTCTGGCTCTCCGAGCCCGAGGGGTAGGGGCCCCCTTTGTCCCCAGTTTGGGCTCGTGGCCCTCCCGGAGGCCACCGACGTCCTGATTTGGTCGTTCAGGGCACACCCTCCAACCCCGCGCTCCGGAGGCCGGGGGTGGTGGGGTGGGGGGTGGGGAAAGAGTGTAGCCTGGGAAAGCTGAGCGGGCCTTCCCCGGGATCCCCCGAGGCGGAGGGCTCTAGGGTAAGCCCTCACATCTCCGGCCCTTTCTCGGGGAGGGGACGAGGACAGGGCGGGCCTTTGGAAATGCAGATGAGTCGCCTCCTGCTGCTAGTCGCCCGGGCTGAACCTTCGTGACTCAGCGGCACCCCCCCATCCTTTCCCGAGTGAGGGCCGCCTGGGCAGATGGAAAGGGGGGGGGCTATTGTGAGGCTCCCTTTCAAAGAGGAACCTGCCCGGTTTGTGGCTGTCAAGTCCCTAACAAACCCTCCGACTTTGTCCTGTCAGGCTCTTGGCTGGAGAAGGGCAACCGCCCGGTACCCCCAGAGTGAACCACCCTCCTTTGGACAGCAGGAGCAGGCCTGATTTCACTCTGACAATAAAGGTAGGTGTGAGTCCTTTGCCAGCCTGTGAGGGAGATGTGGGGGGCTTGGGCCTGGAGCCCAGGGAGGGCGGGCACCCCAAACCCGCTAAGCTGGTTCTGCAGCCCCTCCCCCTCACAGATGTGCGGGAGTGTGTGTGTGTGTGTGTGAAGTCGGCTCCCTGCTGGGCCTGCACGGTCCATCCATCCCCGCCTGTCAGCTTCTGTTAAGCGTTTGGGGCGTGCAATTCTCTGCCGTATTGAGCCGCATAGGAGGCTGCTTGCAAGCATTTCCCACTTGTGTGTTGGGGGTGGGGGGTGCGCGGAGGGCCCTGGGTGCCTCTTCTGAAAGGCACTGTCTGCTGCCAGGAAGCCCGGCCCTACTCTGGCCCTCCCTTCCGGTGCTGAGTGGGGGCGTGTGGGGTGACTGTGTGAGCCAGCCTCTTCCCTCTGCTGTCTAGCTGCTAGGGAGGTCGAGAACACGAGGACCTGAGATCTGGGCCAGCTTCTTCTTGAGAAAGAGGTTTCTTGACCCTTCTCCCCATTCCTGGGAATTCCACCTTTCTCTGCGCCACCCCCCCCAAATCCTGTTTCTAAAATCAGACAAAAGGATTTGAAACCTGGCTAGCCACTTACGTGCTGGAGCTCTGCTCGAGCTGCTTAGTCTCTGAGCCCGTTTCCCCCTGTGCACAGATGGGGCTGGGTCCTGATTCCCAGTCTTGGGCATGCGGGGTAGAACCAACCCACTGCAGGGCCCAGTTTTCCACTCGGTAGGCGGGGTCTGAGAACTTGTATTTCTAACAAGGTCCCAGGTGATGCTGATGGTTGCAAGCCGAGGACACGCTTTGAGAACCTTTGGGCTGGGTAACACCTGGAGGTTTTGTGAGGAGCTAGTGCACTTGGAAACTCCAAGCTCAGGGCCGACACAGGCGTTAGCTTCCGGGTGTTGGCAACTCTCTCCTTACTCAAGAGGACTGCTGATCGTTTCCCACTGTCTCCAGGAAGCTCCACAGCTGGAGGTGGTGTGGCCCTTGATCTCTGCCCCCTCCCCCGTGTGATCTCTAGTTAAGGGATTACTTTGATGAACCATTTGGGCCCAGGTGCCACCGGCGTGCACCACTCCCCCTTCCTTGTGGGATGAGCCCGGCCCACTTTGATCCCACCCCTCAGTGTGAGGGCTAAACTGAGGTTTGGGGGAGCCGGAAGGGCTTGACCTGGAGGTTTGGTTGAGAGCCATCTTGGCACTTGCTCAAGGGAAGCTCTAAGTCCAGTGGTTGTGCCGGTGACCTTGGGTGAGTCTCTCCTGTGTGCAATGATAATAAAGATGCAGGCTGGAAACGGGAGTGGGAGGATTAAGTGCGATTAAGGGGGCTTGGCCTCACGTTCTGGCTTCACACTACTTGGCCTCCATTCCCATGTGGCTGCAGGGAGTGGGGGTTGGGCTGTCTGTGAGCTCCTCCCCCACCAACCCACCCCCAAGGCACGTGGCAAAGCCTCAGGGCAAAGGGGAAGACTGACTTTTCAGTAGGCAGGGAGCCAGTTCCATTTTTCCTCCTGTGTGGTTGGAGTCGGAGTCGTGGCCTGCCCTCAGCTGTTCCACGATCAGGTCATGATTTGGGGTCACTCTCCCAAAACACAGAGAGTAGAAGTGACTCACCCAAGGTCACGAGGCCACCACTGGCAGCCAGGATGGGATTCCAGGTGTCTTGACTTGCAGCCCATCGCCTGTGTCCATGGCACCCCCCCCCCACCCCAGCTGTCTGGGTTATTTTGGGCTCCCTCCCGTGCCAGCTGTCTGCTGGCATCATTGCCAGGAAGCTGGGGAAACTGTCTGGTTGAAAGTAACCAGCGTGGTGCTCTTGGCTCTTTCTGGCCCCTTCACTCGGGCTCATGAAGGTCTCCAGTCCCAGATCAGCTGGGTTTGTCCATCTTGTGCTTTGCTGGGGGTATGGGGGGGGGGGGAGGTTCACTCTGCTGCACCTGGCACCAGACGCCCTTCCCCCTGTTGGCCAGGGGGGAGCACTTCGTAAAAGTTGATGAGGTTCACATTCTTCTTATCCCATGGGGATCTATCTTCCTTCCACTCTGGCTCCCAACTCTGAGGATTTAAATTCGGTGCTATTGAATTGCTTTCAGCCCCCTTGATCCTCACGTGACTGGCTTGCTGCCTGAGGGTGTCCTCCCTCCCTTTAGATAGAGTCCTTAGGGCTTAGGGAGATGGGGGTCTTTATGACTGACGGGCATCGGGTAGTTAAATAATTGGTTTAAACTCCGCCCCCCCCCCATCCTAGCCACAGCCTGAAGGGCTATAGCCTGCTCCTCCACTCCCGCCCTTGGCACAATTAGGGAGCAATTAGGTGCGAAACTGCTCTGGTTGTGTGAGGGAGAGGTGTCCCGGTGACCTGTCAGGGTCATGCCCCCTCCCTACCTCTTTCACCTTTCTTTGTCCACCCCTTCCCCCACCCCAGCCCATCACCTCCTGGGGGCAGGGAGAGGCGGAGCAGGCTGCCTGTCCTCGGGCCGTGCTTCCTCCCGGCTCAGAGGCTGGCCCCGCCCCCGGTCTCCCAGCGAGCCCAGGGCGGGGCTGCTCCTGGCGCCAATCTGGTAGGGCCGTCCTGGAGAGGGCCACGCCGGCGGAAGGGCGGCCCAAGGCTGGGAGGTGGCCGAACCTGCCTTGCTACTGGACACCAGGGCCCCGCCTCTTCCGGCCCGTCCGCCGAGAGCCCCAGCCTGGAATACGACCTTTTGGACCCTCTGGGTGGAGACTGGCTCTCCCTGGACCGTGGCTAGAGGCACCCGGCCATCTTGGAGGCCGCCTGGGTCCGGCGCTGTCTCCAACCGGCCAGTGACCTCAGCAAGTCCCCGCCCCTGTGGGAGCTGAGGTTCTCCCCATGTGAACCAGGAGGAAGAAGGTGGATGATGACCTTTTGAGCTGTTTCCGAGTCCGGCTTTGTAAGGAGAGCTTTTTGTGTCTCAGCATGACCTCCCCAGCAGCACCACCAGGTACTGAGCCCTGGAGAGAGTCCTTGACAACCAGGCTATACCCCTGGCCACCTTCCATCGCCGGTACCTCAAAGAATAGCTCGGTTTCTTCGGTCTCATCTGGGGTGGATGACTCCTCAGGTGTGAGGTGACCTTTTAAGATATTCTGAGGTACCAGGGAAGTAGAAGCTGGAAGAGTTACCTTCCCCATCCTGTGCTGATCAGACTTTGACAAGACAGAAATGGATCTGGCCCTTAGTTCTCTCCTGGGCTCCGCTGGCCTTAAACTCTAGCACAGGCCAAGTGGGTTCACCCCACAGATGCATGCTGGCCTGCTCCCCTAGTCCTCGGTGTCGAACAGCTCTGTGTTAAGATCCAACGTACAGACTCTTTCTTGTTTTCCTAAACCTCTCCAGGAATTCCTGGTGACTAGAAGGTGAATGACTTGGGTCCTCAGAACCGCTCACAGGTAAGGGAGCAGGGCTCCCCGGGCGTGTGGGCAGGCCCAGCTCCTCAGCCCGCCTGCCCTGGCCCAGCTGCCTCTGAGGAAGCTCTCAGCAGCTGGCCTGGCTCCTGGGTATTTTTAGGTACAGATCCAGCCCCTACACCACCACTGGAGCCCCGTCCAAATCAAACACACTCCAGGCCGTGTGGGGCTGGGGTTGTGCCAGCCTCTTGGCAAGGCAGGGGTGGGTGGGTGGGTGGGTGGGGGAACGGCTGGGGCCAGTGTCAGCTGTTCTGCCTCCATGCACGCAGGGCTGGGAAGCCTTGCTTTTCCTCCCGGACACCCCTCCCTCCCTCCCATCCCCCCACCCACTCAGTTTTGTAGAAGCCATTTGTTCTGTCTTAAGTTGGGATCAGAGTCCTGTTTCTCAGGTGGAGAAAATGACAACTTGAGGTCAGGGATTTTGAGGAAATTTCGTCAGGAGGTGTGGTTAATAACCCCCAGGTGACAGTTTGCTCAGAGGGGGGCAACTGAACTCTCTCCCGCCCCTCCTCCTCTTGCCCTCCAGCCCCTCCCTGAGCTTCAGGGTCCCTGATTCAGGGTCAGGTCCAGGGCTGGCTTGTGAAGGTAAGTGGTCCTCCCCTCACTCAGAGGCTTCTTCCATCCTTCCTCTCCTGTTAGCCTCAGGCTGCCACTACAGAAGTGTGACCCCAGCCCTGCCTCACCAGCCAATCACAGAGCCTCTTGGGTCACCAGAGAGCTTGCGGGACTGGCTTTGGCTGGGCACTTCTTTTCAGGAGCTTTCTGTCCCATACCCATCTTGAACCTGGCAGCAAGGCCCTCCCTGATCTAGCCCCAGTTACCTTGACAACCATGTCAGGCCTCACTGCCCAGGTGCTGTGGAACCTGACGGGGTTTTCCAGCTACCGTGCCTTTGCCCAGGGTACCCATCCTGCGCCCACTGGTCCGCTGTCCCAACACTGCCTAGCTTGGGCTCAACCTTCCCCGAACCCTACAGAGGTTCTGGTCTCTAAATTGTTCACGTCTCCCAGACTCCTTTGGACTGCTTCCCCAAGATAGCTCCTTCCAGGCAGGAACACAGTTGCCTCTCAATAAACTTGTTTTGCAAAAAAGGAATGAATGAGTTGCTGTAAATTTGTATGGGGGGGGTGCTTGACCCAGCAGGTGGCCCTCTGACCCAATGAGGAGGTGGTGGGGCGGGCGTAGGACTCACTTGACCTGGAGCTGGGCCTTCCCTCCCTTTTCCCACCTCTGGGCTCTTTTTTTTTGCAAGCTTCCACGAGCGGTCGCTGCTGCCCTCTGGTGGTCAGACCCTGCCTTGCTTCCGCGGAAAACCTACCCGGCCTTTTTTAAATTGCGAACCTGGCAATTTCCTCCGTGAACTAAAGTTTACCTGATCTTTGCTGAGAACTTGAAAATTGAAAATCTTCTTGGGGGGTTATGGGGGGGGGGTCGTGGCTAGAAGATCCTGAGTCCTTCCTCTCTGAGGAAACTACCAAGAGTAGACAGGGTAGGACCTGTCCCTCACTTATCCCTGCCTCAATCAATGCCCACCAGCCACACACTGGCTCCAGAGGTCCCCAGCCTCTCCTGACTGCCGGCCTGGCTTGTGCAACGGACGGTTGGCCCAGGGGTCGCGGGGAGGGAAAGAATGGGGGATAGGAGTGATCTCAGCCAGCCAGCAGCCCCAGTAGTACCTGCACATTGCGCTCGATAAATAGCTGTTTCGATCAGGGAAGTGGGAGGGTTGGTGACAGTCCTTGGCATGAAGATACAAAGCTGCTGTCTGGAGGGCGCTTAATCAAATTTCAGGCTGGGGTGGGTGTTACGAGGGAGCCCAGCTTACCTCAACTAGATCTGCCCTGGCTTTACCCATTCCTTCCTCGACGGTGTTTTCCTCGGTTCATGCCTCTGCCCCTGCTAGAAAGAGACTTCCGCCCGCGTGGTTTGGGGCCAACCCCCAAAGGGTATTGTTCCGGAGTCGTTCACCTGCTCTCCAAGCTGCCCGCCCCAAGGCGATTGCCCGCCAGAGGGCGCCAGACGTCCACCTTGCGCTCTTGGGGAGGTGGTGGGGGTAGGTGAATGGAACCGCTATTCCCCAACCCCAACCCCATCACTGGCGCCCGTAGGGCTGGTCTAGGTGAGCAGACACGCCCCCATGCCAGCATCCTCCCTGGCACTAACAACCTACCTCGTGGGGGACCAGGTCAGAAGCCGACTTGCCCCAGGCCACACAGCTGAGGCGGGGCAACGACAAGGGGCTTTTCCCTGAGCCTGAGACCGAGGCTCCCGGACTCCTGGTGCTGGGGCAACGATCCGCCAATCAAAGGGTCTCTGTCCGGTTGGGGGGGGAGGCGAACCGGCCAATCAGAGGGTCCCTGCCAGAAGGGGGAGCCTGCCAATCAGAGGTGCCCGGCAAGGAACGGCGGAAACGATCGAATCTTGTCGGTGGGGGGCGCGCCTTGACATGAAGGGAAGGGAGTGGGAGCCGCGCTTCAGGCTGAGTGCCCCCGTTTCTCAGTTGCCTCAGTTTCCCTGGGAATGAAAAGTGAACGCCCCGGTCCGGGACCGAACAGAAAGGAAAACTGAGGCTGGGAGGTGGGCCCGGGTGGCTGCCTGGCGGAGGCGATGCGGGCACATAGTGGGCGGGGTTTGTCTCGCCCCGCCCCCTGGATCCCGCCCCCGCTCCCGATCGTTCAGCCCCAGAAGTCCGCCAGGCGCGCGGTTGCGGGTGCCGGCTGCTCACAGCTATGGATGCCCCCGGGGCCCCGGGCCCGAATGCGGGCCCGGGCAGGAAGGAGCTGAAGATCGTGATCGTGGGTGACGGTGGCTGCGGCAAGACATCATTGCTTATGGTGTACAGCCAGGGCTCCTTCCCTGAGGTGAGGCCCGCCGGGGGGGTTGGTGGGGGTGAGACTGCGGGGCAAACGGGCTTGGGACCACGGGGGGCGACGGACGGCCTTCAGCCTGCGCCTTGAGCCTGGACCCCGGCTCCCCGGCGTCCTGTGCGTAGAGAGGCAGCCGCCACCCCGGGGCGCCCCCTCGGGAATTCCAGAGCCCAGCAGGGTGAGGGGAGCTGAGCTGGATGGGGTGAAGGGGGGCGGCGCAGCTGAGCCCTGCCCCCACCCCGTCGCACCCCTTAAGAACCGGCCGACCCCTTCTCCGACAGGACTACGCCCCATCCGTGTTCGAGAAGTACACGGCCAGCGTGACTGTGGGCAGCAAGGAGGTGACCCTGAACCTATACGATACCGCCGGTGAGTGCGCCTGCGCACCGAGGGTCCCGGGTGCCCGAAGGGTTTCCCCCGCCGGGGCGTCCCCCTCCGGGCATCCCCGCCCACCAGCCGCTGTGGGGCCCTGACATCCCAGCACTCCTGAGGGCCGCGAGGGGCTCTGGCAGGGTGGCCCTGGAGGCTCAGAGGGCCTCAGTCACCCCATATTTGAAAGGAGGGGACTTGAATGAGAGGAGCTCCTGGGCCACCCTGCTAGCACTAATGTGCTGAGAACCCACGGCTTCATTCCTCTCCTGTGGTTCTAGAAAACCGTGGGCATCGCTTCTGCTTCCCATGGTTCCAGGCTTTCGTGTGTTGCATGCTGTGGTCTCTTAAGATTCTGTGGGCTGCGGATTTGAGTCCCCTGGTGCTAGGATCCTGTGGGCTGAATTTCTGGGTCCTGTGGTTCTAGAATACTCTGGGCTACAGATCAGAGCCTGTGACTCCAGGATTTTGTGGTTGACACTCCTGAGGCTCCAGGGTCCTGTGGACATAAATTCTGGGTTCCACACTAATTCTGAGTTCCACACTCCTGGGATTCCATCTGGTACAATACACGGTTCTGGAATTCTGTGGTCGTTTTGAGCCTGTAGTTCTAGGATTCTGGCTACAATTCTGTGTCTTCCTCATTCCCTGGGAATAAACCAAACACCGAGGAAGGAGCAGAGCTCCCACGTCCAGAATAAGACTCTCTTGGCCACCTGTGGCTCCTAATGCAAGTAGATTTATGCTAATCCTGTCAGTTCTCAGAGACCCTGTTTGGGGAGGGGGTATCCGGCAGCGCCGGTTTGGGGGGGTAGGGGCGGCTGTTGGGTGTCTGCCCTGTATCAAGGAGCTTCCATCCTGCCCTCAATCCCCTCCTGGGCTGAACCACTGGGGAACAAAGGTCAGGATCTCACCCCACCTCTCTGACTCAATGTTTAGTGACCTGCATGGAACCACGTCATCGGGTGCCCTGTCCCCTGCCAGCCAAGCCTTGTATATGTTAGGGGAAGTCTCCACTAGCCTTGGATGGAGCCAAAATCCAGACATCCCCTAACCGTAGGCAGCCAGTGGCATCTCTTCTTTCCACCGAGCAGAGAATCAGAAAAGGGATTGGCCCATCCCCAAGCTCCTCCTCCATTCCTGATTTCAGCAGCCTTTACTGTATGGTGGGCCCTGCCCTGTAGTGGCTTCTAAGGACCCCCTCTTATTGGTTGAGGTCCCCGAAAGTGTCCCCCCCCCCCAACAACAGGGGCCTGTTTCCAGCCCTGAGAACTGAGAAAGGCAAAGGTTGCTGAGAAACTCCCCTGGGAACATTGTCGTGAGACCCATAAAACTTACGGTGTTTCTGGGATACTTTCAGTTTCACATACTTTCTGTCGGGGACCCAGGGAGGGGCAGGCCTGTGAGCCCCACTTTGTGGGTGAGGTGCCAGTTTGTACTCTCCTCTGCCCTCCAGGACCTCAGGGCCTCTCCTATCAGATCCCTGGGCTTCACTGTTCATGGAAGCCTCCCTCTCAGACCCAGCACAGGGACCACTTCTGGTCTTTGTGGCCGCACCCAGAGAAAGATGCTCAAAGAACGTGTTAGGGCCGATTGTGGTGTGGAGGTTCCAGAAGTTTTCTGTTTGGTGTAAAGGACGGACTTGCACTCACAGCTGCTGCAGGAGAGACTGGAGAGGCTCCAGGCTGGTCATCAGAGGCACGTGGCCACCACAGCAATGGTGCTCTTCCCGCCACATGCTTTGGAGTCAGACCTAGGCTTTGATGCTGGCTCCCCGGCTATGTGTCATCTGGACCTCAGTTTCCTCAAATGTAATCAGGGCTAACTAGATTAGTCTTGAGAATTAAATTAGATCCATGTGGTGCGTAACACAGGGGTCGGTTCTTGGGAAGGGCTAATTGTTGTCATGATTTTTTAAGCCCCCTCCACCCGCGCCCAGCCATTCAGGCTCAGACCCAAGTCCAACCTGTTGGGATTCGAAGGCCTGAAGAGCTCCAGGCTGGCCTCCACCCTGCCCTCCCCGAAGGACCACTGCAAGCAGCAGAGAAACAGAGCTGGGGGTTGAACGACTCAGTGGAGTCCTAGGGAAGTCGACTGGCTTCATGGTCAGCAGGAGAGCCCAGGGATGAATGAATATTCAAGGAGAAAGAAATGTGGCCACTCCTTCTGGGGTGTCCCGCTGTGACCCAGGAAGCCCTGTCACAAGGAACGGGAAGGAGAGACTGGGTCATTCCTTTTCCGTGTGCCAGTGCCCAGCACGGTGACTGCGGAATGAATGCAAAAGATATTGGAGGCAGAGGCTCTCCGGGAGAATGTTCCATGTGATAAAGGCAGTGAGATTGTCTCTACCTGTGGAAGGACAGAGATCAAAAATCAGTGGCAGGAAAGGAGACCCAGTGGACCAAGTAGAGGGAGACAGTAAGCGGGGGAGGGGAGTGACTGAGCCAGAGACAAGGCTCTTAAAGGTTGTAGACGGTTCTGGAACCTGCTGAGCTAGACCCCGTGGTGGGGGCTGGTGGTGCAGAGTGCCATCTTTCCAACTGACCACCGGTGACCAGAGCTATGGAACAGGATTGGCCCCGGGAGGCCGAATTTCTCCGTACCCAGGACCTGGGCCGTAGGGGTGTGCGTGGGAGGCCAGTCTGGCTGCTGGTCTCCATCCTGCGGAAGCAGACGCAGACGCCACAGCAGTGGGAGGGAGGTTGGAGGGGCGACGACGGAGCTCTCAGTGCTGACGGGAGGGGAGGCAGGCACCGTGAGCTCTTGCCCTACCAGACTCACCTGCTGTGCGCCTGACACCCTCAGAGGCAGGAAGCTGTGGTGCGGTCGGGGGTTTGCTGGCAGAGGGGAGGCCGAGGCTAGGTGGGATGATAAGACACCGGCTAGGGGTAAAGCTGTCTGGGTCTTGGGGTGGGGCCCGGGAGCGGGGCGTTCAGGATGGGGTGAGGGTTGCCCCGGGAGGCGGGGAGCTGTGGTCCCCTTCCCAGCCTGAGATGGGAACAGTGAGGTTGGGGACAGACAGAGGAGTTGCTGAGTCAGGGAATCAGGGACCAGGGGGCTAAGATCCAGAAGGCCTGGGGGCTTGAAGAGCTGAAGCCTCCGGTCAGAGTGGCCTCCTGGGCTCCAGGCTGGGCCTGCGCAGCCACCCCTTCCTCTGGGGAGGAAACGCAGGTGGGTGGGGAAGTGGGTTCCTCTTCTGGCAGCTTCCCCTTCTCACACTGCCTGCGCCCCTCCCCTGACCAACGCCCTGGCCGGAGCTGGTAACCACCGGCTCTCTGTGTGTCCCGCGGATATGGGGATCACTGTGGCCCAGGGACACGCTCTTCTCAGCTTAGCTCCAGGCCTTAGAGACCCCTGCCTCTGGAAAGTGACTGACACAACAGAGCTCCTTCCCACAAAGGAAATACTCTCGTATGAGGTGAGAGCCTCACTTGCTCCCTGCCCCACAGCCCCACCAGCTTCAGGAAGATGGGCCACTTTCAAGGGAAGCTGTGGCCCAGAAGACCTTTCCTGGCTGCAAACAAATGCATCCCTTGCACGTAACTCCGTGCAGGCCCATCTGCAGAGGCCAGAGTGGGACCGCGGTGTGCTGCTAGACAGGGGACTCGGCCCCTTTAAGTCTTGGCATTAGTGTGCGTAAATGGGGAGGGCCAGAGTATCACCTTGTGGCTGGGGGCCCCCTAAAGCTTGTGGGTCCAAAGATCTGGGGTTAGATCCCCGCCCAGGCCCCCCATCCCCTGGAAGTTTCTGTTTTAACCGTAACCATAGTAGCAGTCCCTCACCTTCGTTCAGCTTTGCTTAGCCTACGAGTCTTTTACATCCGGTGTGGGGGGCAGGGTAAGCATCCCCTCTGCCGGATAACCAAGCTCCAGAGAGGGAAGGAACCCAGGTCATAGATCATGAGTCTGCGTGTAGCTTGGTTCTCCTGACTCCTATGGGAGAGGCGTCTAGGGGGGACACGAGGTCAACATGTCTATCTTTTGCAGGCCTGGTCCCCACGGGGAGGTCCACACTGAATCTTGCGAAAAGTTGAGCCAGGCCCAGTCAAGTCAGGAAGGCAGCCTGGAGGAGGGAGCTAGGATCCAAGCTGGCTGCCCATCCCCTCCTAGGGCCGCTACCCCTTTTACTCTCTCTCTCTCTCTCTCTCTCTCTCTCAATACCTGTATTGGCAGCCTTTTGGTCAGGCCTGGGACTTGTAGGGTGAGGACAGCTCCCTAGCCTCTGCAGTGGGCTGAGAGAGAGGCATCCCCCGCCCCCCCCCCCCCCCCCCCCCCCCAGTCTTACGGAGCTTTTCCTTAGCTGTGCGACCTTAAGGCGACTCACTTCACCTCTCTGTGCATCAGTTTCTGCGTCTGTAAAATGCGGTGGCAATCGCCCTACCTTATTAGCATCATAATGAGGTATGACAGCTTAGTGTAGGCGCTGGGCTTCAAGCGAAGCCGTGAGGGAACCTAAGAGCCTTCTTGACATGGGGGCATTGCGAGGTGTGTGGTTGATTGTCACCCCTTTTAGTATTGTTTTCAAACTCACGACTTCTCAAGTACCCATTTCACAGGTGAGGAAACCATTCGTATGGAAATGAGGTTGATTCCCAATTGGGAAGTCTGGAGGAGCCTTCCTGGGAGAGTCTGTGGCAGTTTTAGAGTGGCATGGCCCTGGAGTGACCCTAGTGTTGACCGAGTTGGCGCTCCAGCTCACAGGGAACCTGTCTATGACCTTGGAAAAGGTCCCTCTCGGCCTCACGGGCTCCTTACAGGAAGAACTTTCTCGGTCCTTGGCTTAGCTCCCCAGGGCGGCTGCTTAAGTGGACACAGGTGACAGAAGTGAAATGCCCTTGCGGGGAAACTGGAGAGGTTAGCGTGACACCTTAATCCACACTCATTTGTTCGTTCCTTCACCACTGGCCTGGCGAGGTAACTGTCCTCAGGGGCTTCTGTGTTCATGGGGCAGACAGAGCCAAACTAAAACCCAAAGTATGGAAGAATAACAGAGCCATGGTGGGGGGTGAGGCAGCAGTCAAGGGAGCTCTCCTGGAGGAGGTGATATTTCTGCAGACCTGAAGGAAAGGGGGGAGCAAGGCATGCTACCTGGGCAAGAACCTTTTGAAGAGAGATGGGCGAGAGCAGAGGCCCCCGGGGCAGGGGGCAGGCTCAGTCTGACTTCTTCCTCCCAGCCCCTGCAGCCCGACTTCTGCTGAAATCCTCCCCAGCCCGAGTTACTAAACCCCTGGGCTGTTGCAGCCCTGCTCTCTGCTGCATCAGATGGGAGCGGAAAGGCTTCAGGCAATGAGTAGCCAGGCCTGACTGGACACCTGCCAGGCGTCGGTGATGATTTTTAAGGACAGACAAGGTCCCTTACTCAGTACTCAGGGCACTTACAGGCCCTGGGGAGGCAGGCCCAGGCTGTGGACACCCAGGGCGGGGGACAGATGCTGTGTGGTGAGGGAAGACCTTGGTCAGGAGGAAGGAAGCCAACAGAGCCCAGGAGGCCCATTTTGCAGCTACTCGTCCACTCCCGCCAGATTTCCAACAGATCAGACATGCACGTCGTAACATCGTAGGGGCCCAGAAGCTATGTTTGCACAATGCAGAACCAACTAGAGCCCCGCTGGCTGTCAGCAGCACAGCTCCACCAGGACCCAGACAGACTGGGGCTAAGCCCTGGCTGGGTCACTGGTGCAGTGACCTCGGGGAGATCACTTCTCTGAAGTTCAGTTTCTGTGGAAATGGAAATATTCTTCACTTCCTGTCTAGCCCATCAGGTGATGGCTGTAAGGATTTCTTAACTGTTCATAGGCAGAAGCACTCTAAATGTGTGAAAGCATAAAGTGGTGTTACTGGGGAGAAGTAGAGAGAAGACAATTATCTTGAAGAAGGAAATAATGTGGACATTCAGTCTGAATGTCTTAAAGTAAAAGGCTGAGAAGGAAAGGGGGGTGGTAAGTAGGGAAAGCATTCCAGGTTGGGGGAGGGGAGCAAGTACAAAGGCCCTGAGGCACAGGAGCTTGGGGGGTTTGAGAAACAGTGAGCAGGGGGTTGGGGGCTGGGATGGGGGGGAGAAGAGGTCAGGGTCTGTGGGTGCCAGGTCATGCGGACCCTTGGGAGATGTTTGGATTTTATACAAAGGACAATAGGGAGCCATTGAAGGTATTCTTCATTTGAGGGGAGAGAGGCAGGATCTTATCTTAGATTCAACCACCTGCCGGGTGGAGAATGGGTTGTTGAGGGGCAGCATGGATCACAGGAGGCCAGTGGTGGCTTGCACGGGGATGGAGCCATGCGGTCCAATAGAACTTTCTGTGGTGATGGGATGTCGGGTATCCACACTGCCTGTTACGGGAGCCACTAGCCCTGTGTTGCAATTAATCACTTGAAATGTAGCTAGTGCAATGGAGAACCTGAATTTTTAATGTTAATTAGTTTAAACAGCCACATGGGGCTAGCAGCTACCCTACCAGACAGCACAGGTCTAGAAAGACATGGACCAAGATTAGGAGAGGGGACAGTTTGGAGGACACGGGCAAACCTACAGGACACCCCCACTGAGATGTGAATGTGGCCCGTGGGCTGGGTTGGAGCACAGAGTCTGCGGTGGTTGCCCCGGCTGGCTGCCTTTCTCCGCGAGATGATGGAACGCTAGTTCTTAGAAATCTGCAGGCACTGTCCTGGGGTGACGCCGCTGAACGCGCACAATTATGCTCGCCTGTTCAAGTGTTTACATGGAAGAGGACAAGTGGGACAAAATATAAACACTCAGGAATCTCAGGAAGGGAGTTTGTTTGGTTTTAAAGATTTTATTTATTTATTTGACAGAGAGAGATCACAAGTAGGCAGACAGGCAGGCAGAGAGAGAGGAAGGGAAGCAGGCTCCCAGCCGAGCAGAGAGCCCGATGCGGGGGCTCGATCCCAGGACCCTGAGACCATGACCTGAGCCAAAGGCAGAGGCTTTAACCCACTGAGCCACCCAGGCGCCCCAGGAAGGGAGTTCAAGTTTGAAATTGCCAACGTAAAAAAATTACTTAAAGGCATTTAAAAAAAAAAAAAGCATTAAAAAACCACACCCAGCCTTGGTGGCTGATTCAGTGGTGCGGGGGAGGGGCCAGGCACCAGCCGTCCCCCCGCCACTCTCCTCCTGGGGTTCACAGAAGGGCAGGAGGAATTGAACCCAAGGCCAGGCCTCTGGGCCTGGGGGTGCCCTCCCAGATCCTGCAGTGGCCTGGTCGTGCCCCAGCCCCAAACCTTCTTCTGGGAGGGAGCTGATCTGGCCTGAGTCTGTTCTCTTCCACCTGAGCGCCAGGGCAAGCTGGGGGGTTGGGGAGGGGGGTGGCCATACTTGCCAAGGACATAATTGCTAGCAGTTTCTCCAGCTTCTCCTGATTACCCTGTAATCAGACCTGGTTCTGAACCCTGCCTGGGTTTTATCTCCTCTTATCTTTGCTACTGTGGGCTGCCCCCTCTGTTTTACAGAGGAGCAAACCCAGGTCTTAGAGGCAGAGCCCAGACTCAGGTGGACAAGGAGGGGGTGCCTCCCTGACCCCTACCTCCTCTCCCGTTCCAGGGCAGGAAGATTATGACCGGCTTCGGCCCCTGTCCTATCAGAATACCCACCTCGTGCTCATCTGCTATGACGTCATGAACCCCACCAGCTATGACAATGTCCTCATCAAGGTGAGGCCCGGGACGCAGCCAGCCTGTCTCGGGTGGGGCCCCCGAATCTGGCCTTAGCCCTGAGGCCTGCCCTCTCCCTCCGCAGTGGTTCCCTGAGGTGACACATTTCTGCCGTGGGATCCCCATGGTGCTCATTGGCTGCAAGACAGACCTGCGGAAAGACAAGGAGCAGCTTCGGAAGCTCCGGGCGGCCCAGCAGGAGCCCATCACCTACATGCAGGTCAGGAAGGGGTCCCCCACCCCCACCTCATTTAATCCTTACAACCCCAGGGGCTCGGGCTGTTCCCATCCCCTGTCACACAGGGGAGAAACGGAGAACCAGAGGGACAAGGTTGAGAGGGACACGACTGACCCGCAGCGGAGCCAAGTCCCGCCCGCAGCAGAGCCAAGTCCCGCACGGGACTGGAGAGGCGGGCTTTGCTCGAGAGCCCGGCTCCCCTAGCCTTGAGGGTCGTGGGCAAAACCAAACCCTGCGGCTTTTCTGGGTGAGGCGTGAGACAAGAAAAGCAACACAAAGGAAAACTAGTAAGAAAGTTTAATAAAAAGCAATAAGCATTAATAAAAGTAAATTTTGGAAGAAGAGCTAGTTTTTACTGTCCTCGCCAGCTCCGCTGCCTGGATGGAGCTTGTGGGAAGGGGCAGGGAGGGGGAGTGGAGGAAGCCCTTTGTGTCTGGGGGCCTCTGGCTCTTGTCACAGGCCTGGCGCACACAGAGGCCCGCGTCGGGACGCAGCCCCCCCCCTCTCCGCCTGAGGAGGTGGGGGGGATGTGGGGGCCAGTGGGGAGGGAAGGGTAGAGGCCAGGATGGGGCTTCTCCGCTGCAGCCCTTGGGCCACACCACAGGCCCTTCCGTTCCATCCACAAACACTGCTGGGGACTGGGCCTGGGATGGGGGAAGGGCCTAGACCTTTGTCCCGCTTTGGAGAGTCCCCAAAGCCAGCTCCAAGTTCCCAGATCCGTGGGGGGCTGTCAGGAGGTGCCCCGTGCTCCAGGCTCATCTAATGCCAGCCCCTCCCTCCAACCCAGGGCCAGAGCGCCTGCGAACAGATCCGAGCCGCCCTCTACCTGGAATGTTCTGCCAAGTTTCGGGAGAATGTGGAAGACGTCTTCCGAGCGGCGGCCAAGGTTGCCCTCAATGCGCTGAAGAAAGCACAGCGGCAGAAACGCCCGTTGTGCCTGCTGCTCTGACCCCTCCGGGCAGGGCACACAGCCCTCATGGCAAGACTGACAGGGCCTAGGCTGCTAGGCCCAGACTGTACCCCAAGATCCTGCTCTGTCCCCAGCTTTCCAATGGCACTTTGAGTTAGGGGTCTCCGTGTGTCTGGAGCCTGTGGCTAGACTTTTAGAACATTCTGGCAATCTCTCCTTTCCCAGCTGGGGCTCTGGCCAGGAACTCACCTCAGGGTTCCCACGCCTGCAAGGAGATGGGTGAGGGCCCCAGACTCAGTCCCTCTGTTCCCTAGAACCAGCATTTGTCCCGAGGACGCGGGAGTACACAGCCTCCCCCCAGCCATGTGCGTCCCCCTTTGCACACCCGCCAGGTCCTGAGAACCTCTGCTTGAAACAGCCGCCTCTGGTACGTGCGTGGGTAAATGTGGATTTGTCAGCGCTCCACACGGCCCCCCACCAAGCCCGCCGCTCCTGCGTCACCCGCCTCCCTGGGCTCCTGAGATAGGCACGGCTGCTTCCTCCAGCTTCTGGCTTCCTTCCTCCAGGAACGTGGGGACCACAGTGGGATGGGGACTTATCGGGACAGCGCATGCATCAGCCCCGGACATGGGGGCTGGCACCGGCCCCTATCCCTACCCCTCACTCCCCGGCCAAGACTTCAGTCTTAACCTTCGGCTCGGCTGCCATCTTCCCAGAGCTGGGTGCACATGCCCAAGGGGGAGAAGAGACTTTCTCAAGAAGCAAAAGGTACCCTGGCCCACCCACCCAAGCCCTGCTCCAGGGCGCCCCCCCTACCAACCCCCCCCCCCCCCCACTGCCGGAAACTCAAGACAAAGAGTGACATCAGCTGCGAGTGATCGTGGGCAAGTCACTTCTCTCTGCAGACTGTTTTCCTATCTGCAAAAGGACAGCACGGACTCATGTTAATAGTCATCACGCTGCTTCCTATCCCTCACAGCCTCCACTGCTGCCACACCGAGACTGTCCTGGCCTCCTGCAAGAACACGCAACCCCCGGCTGTAGAGTCACTGAACTTTCTGGAAGGTCTGGGGCCAGGAGTTTTTAAACAAGTGCTCCAGGTGGTTCTAATGCCCTGGAGAAGGAGAGCTGCTTACTTCCTGGGTGAGCTACAGGTCCGTGTTACTGAACCTGGGATGATGGCTTGACGGGGCTCCTGCCCCCTCCATGCCCCCTCAAGTATGCGCTCAAGATCTCCTGCCTCAGCCTAAGCCTCTGAAGTCAGCTGCTGGAGAGAGAGACAGAGAGAGAGACTCCTGTACCCCATCCCACCGCACCCCACACTGGTTCCCCAAGGCCTCATGGACAAGTGATGGTATAGGGTGGCGGTTAGCAAACCATACTCTGTGGACCAAATCTGGCAGCTGTGTGTTTTTGTAAATAAAGTTTTGTTGAGACTCAGCCACACCCATTTATTTAGGTATTGGTGGCTTTGGCCCTCCAGCTGCTGCTGAGGGAAATGGGGACCAGTTATCTGGCCCTTTACAGAAGACGCTTGCCGGCTCATTAGTCTCAGGAAAAGCCATGTGCCTCAGGGCCAGACGGAAGACCCCAAGGAGTGAGAGGGCTGGTACGAAAGGGAGCGGTGGGTGTGCGGCACCCAGAAAGCAAGCACCCCATGCTAAGCGGGCAGCTAGCCCAGTCGAGTTTTCCATTTTTCTAAGGAAAGTTGAAATCTGGATTTTTATGCAGACTCTTACTGGGGTGGAAAAGAAATTTCTTAAAAATGTAACAGTTCAAAAAGCGCAAACTCCTCTGGGGGCCCAAGCAGGACTGGGGGTGCCGGCTGTGAACTCCGCCCAGAGGACCCGTGGGGAGGTAGTTAAGGGGAGCTGAGACCCCTGTGTGGGAGAGAGGGCTGCAGCTCGTGGGGGCAGCGGGGCGGAACATTCCCCCAAGCCTGCCGGCTTCTTCACCCTCGCCTCAAATACAGAATCGGACACAAAGTGCCCAGCGGGTTTGTCCTGACCTCCCAAGTGCCACCTGGAAGGGAGCCTGCTCAGACTCTCTCCACCGCATTCCAGAACCTGAGAGGAAGGTTGGGAAAGTGGGGAGGGTGGGTGAACTCCACGATGGCCTGAGTCTCAGCCAGCGCTGAAGTGCGGATCCCACTCTGAGAACTCGCTGCCAGGATTCCGGGAAGTGGGCCGAGGGGTGGGGGTCAGGAAGCCAAACGCAAGTGTCAAAAAAAAAAAAAAAAAAACTAAAAACCAAAACCTCCAACCGCCCGCGGGATGCCGAGGCTGGGGCGCCCTCTGGTGGTCACAGCGAACCCTCCCGCCTCCGGCCCACGCGGGTGGGGGCGTGGGGCCAAGCCCGGGGGGAGGAAGGGCAGCTGTCCCCGGGTGGCCGGCAGCCTGGGAACCGCAAAGAGCACAAGGCACAGACAGACAGTGGTTCTCTGAGAACTTAAATACCCCCACCGCAGAGCAGCGGCGGCCAGGAGAGCTTACAGCAGAAGCGGTGGGCCCCGGGGGCGGGGGGTTCCACAGGACGCCCGGGGCTTTCCTTCCACCCACTGGGGATCCGTAAGGAGCCGGTTGGCACCCCAGCGAGGCACATCCAGACCCCAACCTGAGGGGCTCCCTGAGGCTTTCGGCCACCCCACCCCAGGAAGACGGACCCAGGCTCCACCGTAGCCAGGAGGGCAGCGCGGGAAGACTGCGGGTTCCGGGGCAGTCGGGAGGAGGCCGCGGTGAATAGGTCATAAATAGGGAGACTGGGGCAGGCGAACGTTGTACGGACAGGCAGGGCTCACGTTCCTCTTGTCCGCCAGGGACCAGGACCTTGACCCGCCTCCCCGCCATGCGCTGGCCCCCGAGCTGGCTGCTGCCAGTGGCCACAGACCCCGTGAGGAGAAGTGGGCGGCAGTGGGGCCGGCTGGAAGCCCCTGCAGTCTTCAACCCCCCATGGGGGGGGGGGCAGAGGGGGGCGCACAGGTCCCTTGGTTCACAGCTTCTTCCCCTTGTTTCTGTTCTTCTGAAGTTTCGCGTGCACGACTTTGAGTGTGGTCAGGAAGTTGCCCAGGAAGAGGACGAGGAACGTGAGCGCCAACACGAACACCTGCGCAGGGGCGTGCAGGGCGACAGGGGAAGGGGTGGCAGGGGGAGGAGAGGAAGGGAAGAAAAGGTTGAGTCAGCGCTGGTCAGCTCGCTGCTGAGACACCTCTCCGGCCAACCACACCCCCTCCCCCAACCCACCCCCGCCCCTGCCCCCTGACCTTGCAAGCCCTTAGCACAAGCCACTGGCAAGCTGCAGAGTTCCCACAGCAGAAAGCAGAGATCTGGGCTAACTGCGTGGGAAGGTGTCTCCTCTGGCAGCCGCACAGCATTCAGTAGGGTTCTCAGATACTCGGGGGTCCCCGGCTTCCCGGATTCCCTCCCACAGTCTCCCAGGCCCCAGTGCCAGGGAGCTCTGGGCACAGGGCCCCATGGTGGGGAGCGAAGGGGTAGCTGAGGAATTCTCTCCAAGCTAGCCCAGGCTTCCCCAGGAGCCCCCACCCTCATCCCACAGCCACAGGCACATGCACACGCCTGCGCATGCGTACACACACACACACACACACACACACACCACCACCCCCCCCCCCCCCCCCCCCCCCCCCCCCACCCCCGACCCCATACCTGCCATTCTCTGCATTCCTCGTGGCTGGAGAGCTCAAACAACGTGACGGCATTGTAGAGCTGCCAGAACTGGAAAGAGGGGAGGCAGGCAACACTTATCCCCAACGGATTCCCACAGACACGCATGTGGGGAAGCCCTGGGAGTGGACCAGGTCTCCCAGCTTCTGGTATCAACTGTCCTATGACCCTGAGAGTCCCCCCAAATGAAACTGGGGCACCCTAGGCCAGAGCAGCCTAAAAGTCTGGGGCTCAGCATGCTGGTGCTGAGAGCCATTTCTGGCTCCTGCCTGCGGCTCAGGACCCAGGGGCCATCTCTGCCCCAGAACTCAGTGGGGCCAGCTCAGGGATGGCTGGTGAATGCGGGAGACGCCTGAGGACCTTTTGTTCCCAGGGGTCAGCCCAGAACAGGGGATACGCACAAATTCCAGGGGACTCACATGGCCACAGAACAGGAAAGGCAGGAGGAAGGTGAGGCCCCGCCACATCCAGGACTGGAATCCTTCTGTGGAGACGAAAGAGGAAGTGAAGGGCCGGTGTGAGGGGGTTCATTTGCCCCCACAGCCCCAGCAAGCGCTTAGTGCCTAGCCATGCCAGTCCCCCGAGATTAGCCACGTGGGACGGGGTCGGGGGCAGCCCTCACCTGTCATCAGTGTGTGAGCACTCAAGTATGAAAATCACCCAGATACCGTGCACAACACCCGTCACGGGGTCTGACCGCTCTCACGCCTCAAGTCATCACGAACTCACAGGGCTTGACAACGCTTCCAGAAAGCTGACGGGCCAGGCACCGGTTTTTGATAATGTCTTTGATCTGCGTGGGGTTTTGCATTTCATAATGGACTTCTGCACCTATCATTTCAAGTAAGTCTTGACAAAGTCGGGCCTACTCTGCAGAGTAATTCGGTAGAAATGACCATCTCAAAAGATTTGAGAATTTTATTAGTTTCCTGTGAAAGTTAAGACTCCTCCAAGTTAAGAGTTAAGAAACTCTTAAGAAAGTTAAGAGTTCTCCAAGCTCTTCTGACTGGGCACTCGACCCGTGAGTTAAAGAAGTTGAGCACAGGGGTGTTGGGGTGGCTCAGTAGATTGAGTGACTGACTCTTGATTTCAGCTCAGGTCATGACCTTAAGGTCCTGAGATCAAGCCCCATGCCAGGCTCCAAGCTGGGCATACAGCCTGCTTAAGATTTTCTCTCTCTCTCCCTCTCTGACCCTCCCCATTGGGTTCTCTTGCTCTCTTTCTCTAAAAAAAAAAAAAATATATATATATATATATATTTACATATATGTATATTATATATAAAAGTTAAGCACACATTCCCAATGCATCTCTCTACATATTTATATGTAGCCATATTTTTTTAATTACTATTTTTTTTATTCATTTGACAGACAGAGATCTCAAGTAGGCAGAGAAGCAGGCAGAGAGAGAGGGGGAAGCAGGCTCCCTGCTGAACAGAGAGCCCAATGTGGGGCTCGATCCCAGGACCCTGAGGTCATGACCTGAGCTAAAGGCAGAGGCTTAGCCACTGAGCCATCCAGGTGCCTCGATACATAGCCGTATTATTTTTTAAGTAGGCTCCATGCCCAGCGGAGAGCCCAACTCATGACCCTGAGATCAAGACCTGAGTTGAGATCAAGAATCAGATGCTTAACAGACTGAGCCACCTGTGCCCATATATGTAGGCATATTACACAAATTATACATGCACAACATAATGCATATATAATTACTTGTATTACAAAGCACAGACCAAAAAATAGGCCTTTAAAAAGGATAAGACATGGGGTGCCTGGGTGGCTCAGTTGGTTAGGCAACTGCCTTCGGTCAGGTCATGATCCCAGGGTCCTGGGATAGAACCCCGACCCGTGTTAGGGAGGAGTCTGCTTCTCCCTCTCCCTCTGCCTGCTGCTCTGCTGTGCTCCTTCTCTCTCTCTCTATCAAATAAATAAATAAATTTTTTAAAAATAAATAAATGAATAAATAAATAAATAGGATAAGGCGGAAGCCAGCATGGAGGCCTGGCACACAGCTGGCCACAAGCTTGTCGACTGAAACAGAATCCACGATGAATTATGAAAAGCAACTCAGGTAAAGGGCGGCAGCCCAGGCATTGTGTGGTAGGTGCTGTTATGTTCTTACTGGCTCATGCTCCCAGGGCAGTGAGTAGCGGTGAGGTCTGGGGGAGCAGGGAGGGGCCGGTACTCGTCCCCACCTTCCATCCCCTCCCCAGGCTGGGGGCTACTCACCCACTGTGAGGTCCAGATGATTCCTCTCCCCCAGGGCACGCAACCGGTAGAGGCAGCCTCTCTGGTAATAATATTGCAGGAACTGGACACAGCCTATAGGGGGAGCACAGCGCCCGGCTCAGGGTCCAGAGGACTGGATGCCAGCACAGCATACACACATGCACACGCATGGGTCTTCACAGCCCAGAGGGCACCCTCTCTCACCCCAACACACACACACACACACACACACACACACACTTCAGCCTGAACCTACACACACACACACACACACTTCAGCCTGAACCTACACACACACACACACACACACTTCAGCCTGAACCTACTTTATCCCCTCTTCAGAATACAACGAGAGCAGGTTATCTGAAGACCCAACTAAGCGCCCATGAGATTAGAAACTTCTAGAGCAGATGCTTGCTGGAATGGTGGCACCGTGCCGGGAGCTGTGTCTAATGCCAAGATGGCAAGAGACACTTTCATACAATGGGATACTTAGTCGTTACCAAAAATGAGGTAGAATTCTGTGTCTTGACATAGAAAAATACCCTTCGTTATTGTTAAAAAATAAAGAGGTTATAAGCAAAGCTCTGTGGACAAAGGGATCCCATATTTATAGACAACATAATGAAGTACATAAGCATATATAAATCAAACTGAAAGGACATAGATCAATCAACAGTGATCACTCCTAAGTGTGAGATTATACATAATTTTCATTCTTGCCTTTACAGATTTGAATTTGTTGGCAGGGTTTTATTTAAAAATTAATTGTACTTTTTGAGTCAGTAATACATACACAATAAAATTCAAAGGGAACAAACTAGTACTTGGCAAAAAACAAAACTCTCTTTCTGTCCCTATCCCCCACTATCCAAGCTCCCCCTTCTCAGAGGGGACCCTTAGGACTGGTTTACTGTATATAAAATCCAGAGCGAATCTTTTTTTTTTTAAGATTTTATTTTTAAGCTACCCCTATACCCAACGTGAGGCTTGAACTTACAACCCCAAGATCAAGAGACATTGGCTCTACCGACTAAGTCAGCCAGGAGTCCCAATCTAGAGCTATTCTTAAATGAGAAAGAGAACATATACTTTATTTCCATTTTGAGGTAGTGTCCCCAACACCACTTAGATCCCAAAAGTCACCATTGGTCCCCAGCTGTGACACAGGGCAGAAAAGGCAGCAGTGGGGGTTCCTGAAGGTGGGGATAATCAGGCTGTCCCTCCCCTAGGACTGGGTGGTGATCTCGGGGCAGAGAGCTCTTTGCTGGATTTCTGGGACCATCCCCTGCCCCAAGCTCCTTCAACACTAGACACACCCCTCACAAGGGAAGAGGAATGACAGAGGCCTCCATCAGCGAAAGACGTGGAAACTGGAAACCGAAAACCATACCCCCTCCCCTGAATCCAGGCAAGAGGCACTCACTCTGAAAAATGGAAAACGCTAAAAACTGATTACGAAACTTCTGATAAATCAGTCCGTTGGGCCTGCGGAGAAGTGGGGAAAAGCAAAGGTGAGGTGTGCTGTGAAATCAGACATTCATCCCTGCCCCTCTCCATTCCAGCCAAGAGAGAGGAAAAGCTTTCAATTAAAAAAAAATTTTAAGTAATCTCTACACCTAATGTGGGGTTCGAACTCCCAACCCCAAGATCAAGAGTCACATGGTCCAACAACTGAACCAGCCAGGTGCCCTCAGAAGAAAAGCTTTTACAATAAAGGGAGGTCCCTGATTTCTGTCCTTCTTCAGCAGCAGTGTCCCTGGGGCTGGACCCAATCACTTTCATCATTGCTTTAACCCCGTTCTAGAAGCAGGGGGGCCAGTATCATCATTCTGAAGCCTAAGTTCTCACTGATCTCCACTCTCTCCGTCTGCCTCCTTTCGAGCCTCATCCCTGTAATTCTTTCTGTCCATTGCTCCCTATCACCTCTGTCCCAGCAGGCAGGCCACCCCGACATCCCCAGAAACCTCCCAGCTGGCTTGGGGGATCCCTGTGGCCCAGTTGAAAGCTCACGCTTTCCTTCTTGGCCTAAAAGTCAGCCCATGCTAGGAGCCTCAAAGGTGTCCCTCATCCACCACCAGCTCCCCATTCACAGGCCCCCATGAGACACTCACCAGGTCAGCATCACTCCAGAGAGGAACGTGGACACATAGTGGTGAGACACCCACCAGCCTTTAATTCTTGGAGATAAGAGAAGGAAAGGGGGTTCAGGTGGGGAGGGAAACACAGGTGGCTCTTGCTTCCCAGACTATGAGTGTATCGGCTACTCTGCGGGCCTCCAGCCAAGACACAGGCCCAAGCCATGATTTTTCCCTCTCCTTTGTCCTCCAGAGATGCACGATCACATGTAAACCACCCACAGATTGGTCAAGAGGCCCACAGAAGCACTCGGGCCTCCAGGGGCTTCCAGCTACCCTAAAAGCACATCCCTCACCGCACCCCAACTTCAAGCCCTGTCTCCCTGTCCTCTCCTTGAAGCTCTTGAACCTGCCAAGCCCATTACCACCTCAGGGCCTGTTATGGACAGAACTGTGTGCTCCCCAAATTCCTATGTTGTAGTCCTAACCCCCTTAGGGCTGGTACCTTAGAATTTGACTGTATTTGGAGGTAAGAACTTTAAAGAGGTAAGTAAGGTTAAATGAGGTCCTAAGGGTGGGTCCTAACCCAACAGGGCTGGTGTCTGTGCAGGGGGGAGACACCAGGGGTGGGTACGCTCACAGAGAAACGGCTCCCCGAAGACACGGTGGCATCTGCAGGCCAAGGAGAGGCCTCAGGAGAAACCACTGGGGCTGGCACCTCGATTTTAAACTTCTAGCCTCTGGAACTGTGAGAAAATAGATTTCTATCTTTTCAGCCGCCCAGCCTGTGGTCATTTGTCACGGCAGCCCACACGGACCAACAGGGCCTTCGGACTGCTCTGAGAACTTGGCCTGCCTGGCTCCTGGTCCAAATTCAAGTTTCGGACCAACTGTCACCTCCTCCGAAAGGCCTTCTCTGGCTACCTTATCTAAAACAGCCAGGAAGCCCCACTCTAGATCACACTGCCCAGTTTTATTTTCTTCATGGGGCTTACCACTATCTGAAATTATGCACTGCTTCCCCTCGGTTTGTTCTCTGACCCCTCTTCCCCGCTCACATGTAAACATCAGGAGAGCTGGGGTCTTGTCCATGTTCTTCATTGGTGTATCTGTGACACCTGGCTCCGAGCAGGTGCTCAGTGTGTTGAATTAACACAGCATACGTGCACATACGCGTACACACACACACACACACACACACACACACACACACATTCATGCTCTCCCAAAGCTATAGCTACCTGTTATCCCACACAGACACAGAGAAATGCCAGAGTGCCCACACAGCATCTCAGCATCCCAGACGCACTTTCTCCCCGGGAGCTCATGCCCTGGGCTCATCCACTCCCCCATTGGCAGCAGGCCCTAGCCCAGCCCTGGACTTCATGTGTCTAGTCCGGAGGCTGTGGGAACCCTGGTTTCAGAACCCAGTACTCCCCCAACTGAGGGCTCTCATTCCACAGCAGGGGAGGGAGGCTCGTTGTCACCCCGTCCTCCGTGTTAATGTCCCAGCCTAGGCTGAAAGCTGGACCCTCAAACCCTTACCCTTCAAAGTCCTTGAGTCTGTCTCTGGCCTCTGCTGGCCTCCTCCAATCCGTCTCGGAGCTCAAGGAACACAATGTGGCAGGGATTTGCTTTGCCAAATACAGCCTGGGAACAGCGGGGCTCCTGCTTCCCAAGGACTGGGCGGTACAGACTGGGTGCCTCAAACCCTCACCAGTGCTAGATTCCAAGCTTTAAAATTTCAGCCAGTCTTGGGTGAAAATTGGTATGTTATTGAGGCACGGCATTCACGAGCCCCTCAGCCATCTGCACACTCCAGGGTGCTGAGCTGATTTTGTACACGTTTATGCAACCGTATTACTGTCACTTAATTCAAATGTCATACAATTCCCCCATTTAAATTATACACGTCGACGGTTTTTAGTACATTCACACAGTTGAACAACCATGAGCACTCTCAAATTTTAGGACATTTTTATCACCCCAAAAGAAACCTGGCCCATTAGTGGTCACTCTTTGGGCCTGTTTTGCCACGGAAATACAGCCTGCATGGCCTATGGGCATTGTAATGAGTAGACAGCAGACAACCAATTAAGAGTGGTACACACAGCTGCGGTGTGGGACCAGCGCGGCCTGCTAGCTGGGAATTGTGCCCGAGCATTCCACGGCCCTCCTTTCGGGACACCTTAGCCACGTGGGCACCACTCAGAGGCACCAGCAGCCACAGACTGTTTCTGGCTTTGAGCTTCGGGTCACGTGGCAGATGGGGGAATGGCTTCCACACTGAGGATCCCTCCCTGCTGGCCGCCCCTACACGGCTTTATCCCAGGAAAGGCCCCTCTAATAGCCAGTTGGAAGCAGGCTCCCTTGCGCTGGCTGGCCAGAAAAGCTAACACGATCCCTGATTCATCATTTATTCTGGCCCAGAACTAACCGCAGAGGACATCTGCTGTTTTGCCTCTCTGTCAATCACCCCACCTCCGCTCCGCCCCCTACGTTCTGGTTGCCCGCCAGGCCTTTCTTCGGGTGAACCACCTCATCCCCACGCTCAGTCTGGGTGGCTAAGGGGGAGCGGGAGTGATATAACTGGGCACGTGACTCAGAGCCAGCCAACCAGGGCTCTGCATCCCCTCCCCCAGTCACACTGATTGGCTCAGGAATGTGCATGTGACCTCATCCGAGCCAATCAGAAATCTTGTGTCAAAATTACAACTCAACCTGCGAAGGAAAGCCCTCTTCCCTGTGAGATTGTCAGTCTGGCGGGGAGGTGGTCTGGGCTGCCAGAAGCCGGCGCTTCCAAGTTGGGGCAAGAGATCGGGGTGGAGGACGGTTAGCACTGTGTGAGCCCTTTGCACCTCCTTGAACCATTGATATACAGGTACACTTTAGAGATACTGTGGCTTCCCTTTCAGGGAATAAAAGCAAATGTCGCGATAAAGCGAGTCGAATGAAGTTTCTGGTTTTCCAGTGCCTCTCAAAGTTACGTTTACACTATACGGTAGTCTAGTAAGTGCGAAATAGCAGGTCTAGAAGAACAATGTACATACCTTAATTTTTTTAAAAAAAATAGTGCTAAAAAATGCTAACTAACCATCATCTGGGCTTTCAGCAAATTGTAATCACTGATTTCAGATCATCATAACATAATAATAATGAAGAAGTTTGAAATACTGCAAGAATTATCAAAATGTGACAGAGACACAAAATGAGCAAATGCTGTTGGGAAAATGGTGCCAGCAGACCTGCTGTACATGAGGTTGTCACAAACATTTAATTTGTAACACACACACACAATACCTGCATAATGCAATTAGACAAGGTATGCCTATATATGCTCCCCCATCATATTTACTCTTATCAGGCAGTTTCCCTCATTTGCAGGATTTCCAAGGGAACTTGATTTGCTTATTGCATTGAGCTAATGAGCTACAGCTCCCAGTCCTTCCAGAAGATAAAGCACCAAGCCCACCCCACCCATTCCAGACCCCAGACCCCACCACATCCAAACCCCTGCCCCAGGCCAAAGCAGGCAGACAGGCTCAGAGGAACAGTACAATTACAACTTCAGATACAAGCTGAAGTGTTAGGCACATGAGGTCTGGCTTTGGAACTTCACTTCTACCCCACCTCCAGGGCCCTGTCCTCCTCCTCACTCTCCTGGTGTGCCCCACACTTGCAGGGACCTCCACTCAGTCCTGTTCCCTTCCCTCTAGTAATCACACCACATACTGCCCCACCCCACAGATGCCCACCACACACAGCTCGTCACACTAGATAAAGAGCTGACCAGAGTAACTCTTAATAAAGTAAGTAAGCTTTAGTAACTCTTACTACAGTAAGAGTAACTCTTACTAAAGTGTTAGTGATTGTTAGAGATGTGGCATGCCTCTGAAGACTCAATATGACTCCATCAGAAGGATGGAACTGTAAGACTGCCAGCAAGCCCATGGGAACAGGTAGAGAATTTATGACCAGGAGTCCTTGCCATTCGTCCTGGCCCTCTCTCCCCACTACCTGCCACCCTGGCTCCCCTCCAACGACACCCAAAAGCAGAAAGATACTATTCAGTAAAATTAAGGAAGACTATGAATGTTATTTCCTTGGTAAGATTTTCTACTTCAGTGTTTCCCAAAGCATGGGGCACGTACCACCAAGTTTTAGATGACACTCAAGCCTAACACTAGGTGATACGGAACCAGGTGGTAAGAGGTCATCTGCTCAGTTCTTTGGTCTCCCGATTAAGTCAAGGAGTCTCTTTAACGCCTCTCAAGGCCCGCTAATCTCCCTTTTTATACACACGTACGTATATGGAGAGACAGCAGGCCTCAGGCTCAGTACCTCCTGGAAGCGAGAATAATTGACTTCAATACGTAATACAAGGAAAACAAAAGATTTTTTATACTACTTCCTCTTTCCTGCAACTGATGCTGGCTTCCCACGTACAGTGATGAAATAAAATTTCCTTTTAAAATAAACTAGTATTTACTTAAGTTAAAAAGAAAAAAAAAGGGAGGTTGATTTAGAATGTTGAAAATTATCATCCGGATGATACACGGAAAAGGCAAAATGGTGAGGATAGGTCCCGAATAAGTGCTGTTTGAGAAACACTGATCTTTTCTAACAGGCTACATGCTACAGGGCCGCATACCTAAAAAATCGCTGGGCCCCTGGTCCTTACCTCTGGGCTCTACCTTCAGGTTAAGGCCCGGCAGGGCAGGGATCTGCCATAAGAGACCACTGGGCAGAAAAGTGAAAAGGTGGCAAATTATTGAGGGGTTTGCAGACACCCCGAATCTTAAATCCACAGTTCATGACGGTCCTTACTAGCGCCCAAGAGGGAGGAAGCAGGGAGGGGCTGGGAGGCTGTTACCTTCCGTTTCAGGGAAAAACAGGGACAAGCTTGGTACACAGAGAGGAAACAGCGTACCCCGGAGAGGAGATCAGACCTATGGAAAATGGGCCCCACAGGTGGCAAATCGTGGGTCTTAACTGGGCCCCAAGACTCTCAGCTCAGAGAAAGGGTAGGAAGGAGAATGACAAAAGAGCAGGGCTCCTCATATTTGCAGCCCCTCAGAGGTGGGGAGCCCCCCAACTGTGCCTCCAGTCACTTCGCAATGCTGAGGTACATGTCCCCATGGGGCTGTAAAATAGCCCAGGGCCACAGAGCCACTCAGCAACAGC
This sequence comes from Mustela nigripes, assembly GCF_022355385.1. Lineage (NCBI taxonomy): Eukaryota > Metazoa > Chordata > Mammalia > Carnivora > Mustelidae > Mustela > Mustela nigripes. The sequence goes on from NC_081564.1 coordinate 7,204,630, forward strand.
CGTGGGACTAGAACTCAGGAACCCTCCCTCCCAGCTTGGCTGTCTTCCTCCTTAGCACCACCTGGGTAATAAGGCAGGTTTGAACCAAGACCCTCACTACCTGTCCTCCACCCTCCCCATCTCCCTGTGGGGGACCACCTACTCTTGTCACCAGAATCCATTCATCCTTCTAATGACACTATCCCAGTTATCCTCTGGGGACCAACCCACTGTCCCCTTGACACTCAGCTCCTAGGCTTCTGATGGTGGCCTGCAGGGGCAGGCACGAGGCTCAAGCCTTACCAGTCAGTCGTGCATTCTCTGACCACAGTGATGGGTTCAGAGACAGGCACAGGATTCAGCAGGCGCCAGTGGGACCCAGTGAGACTCTTGGAAAACAGCAAGGTGCCCTATTTTGCTGGGAATGCTAGAAATAAAAGACGTGGGCCCAGAGCTCCGGGATGCCTTTGCATGGAGCCTGAGAATGAAGACAGCATCACAGAAGGCAGAAGGGAGGGATGGAGAGAAAGTGGATCCTGATGCCATTGTTTAAACACCTGGATTAAGCCTGACCTGAAGTCAGTCCCAGCGGACCTGTTCCTTGAGAGGAGAAAACCAGTCTTCTGTTGTGTTAAACCTCTCTGAGTTAGAGTTCTTGGTAAGCAGGAGACCACAGAAGGTGGCGCCGCAGCAGCAGACATGGTTTTCCTCCACCCTGGGGCAGTCAGGGACACCCCGCCCCTCCCCGGAGGAAGGGAATATGGGCTGAGGGTGCCAGCCCTCACATGCATCCCTTCCATGACAGACTTCCCTTTGGCTCCCCCAATCCTCCCCTCCCCCCCGCGCAAAGCCGGGCCCCCAATTACCTTGAGCCATTGCTGATGAGAATACTTTCTCGAATTGTCAGGGTGCAGTAATACCACACCAGCAGGAAGTTAAAAACTTCGTCCGTCACCCTGGTGGAAAAAAACAGCCCCGGGGAGGAGCGCAGGCATGAGAACGGTGGATGGCTCTCACCAGCCCCCCGCACCCCCCCCCCCGCCACAGGGCAACAGAACAGCAAACCAGGCTGCCTCTGGGAACAACCCCCCCCACCCCATTCTGCAGAAGACAGAGTAAGCGTGGCTGCCACCTAGCCTGCCTGTCCCCCTCTTCTGCCAGAATCCTGCTTGCTTTTAAGGCGCTGGCTGAGGTTTTGTCCCCTTCCCTGAGCACTGGGACACCCTCGTTCCCTTCTACGTTCTTCCTGTCTGACGTAAAATGTTTGGTGGAAGGGCAACCGGAGGACTTCAAGCAGAAAACTGAGTGTCTTAAACTGTCTACAGTGTAAGTGTAATTTACAAACGTCAATTCCCTTCCTTCCCCTTAAAACATCTATAAACTTTGTTGCACTTACAAAAGAATTCTTTTTTTTTTTTTTAAGATTTTATTTATTTGGCAGAGAGAGACACTGCGAGAGAGGGAACACAAGCAGGGGGGATGGGAGAGGGAGACGCAGGCTGCCCGCTGAGCAGGGAGCCCGATGCAGGGCTCAATCCCAGGACCCTGAGATCATGACCCGAGCCAAAGGCAGACGCTTAAAGACTGAGCCACCCCAGTGCCCACAAAAAAAATGCTTATGGCCTGAATGGTCTGTAAGATGAATTAAGAACCTCCTGCCTGCTCTGCAGTCCTCGTGGCCCAGAGCCAGGCAGAGAGGCCTTAGGACAGCACAGAGGGGCTGGAGCCGGTGCTGTGCCCGGGTCAGGGCGGAGAGCTAGCAGATACGTGGAGACACGTGGCATGTGACCTCACCAGAGACCTCCCCCACCACCACCCGGCCTCAGCTTTGCTGGGAGATTCCCGGGCTGACCCCCTACCTGAGTATGGCTGGGTGAAGGGCCCTGGGGCAGAGCCCATGACAGACGGCCCCTCGGAACCTCCCCTACCACTGACTCTAATGGAGGCTCTAGCTTCCAACCCAAAGGGAAGCCCCTCTGTCCTTTCCAGTGCCAGACAAATCCTTTCACGACTGTTGGGGGCGGGGGGTATCCACCTGCACCAGGGAGGGAGAAACCCCCCATCTCCTCCATTTCCATATCCGAACTGGGACAATTACTATAACCCTGGCAGGGAAATGGAAAGGTATGACTCAAACAGTAAGAGCCGAAGTTGGAAGGTTGGCTTTTAAGTGATGTCACCCTGTTCTGTGGTCACAGATGACAGACTTTCAACCCCAAGCCCTCCTGAGCCATCGCCTGTGGAGGGCCAGGAACCATTGCCCTGGGAGGGCCAGGAACAGACTCTGGGAGCACAGGGCCTGAGTTCAAATTCCAGCTCTGCCTCTTCCGAGCTGTGGGATGAGGGGCAAGTTGGTGACTCTCCTGTGCGATCGCGCCTGCACTGAAGCGGGAGAGTGAGAGCAGCTCCCGCGTAGGTGGGAGTTTAACCCAGGAAGCATGGGACGCGGGGCCGGGGGCATAGGAAGGGCTCCCTGCAGTCCCCGTTGTAACTCTGGGAAGGATCACAGAGTACCCGAAGCCTGAGAAATGAGTCTCAGATGCTGAGTTCTAAGGAAATCAAAAGCCTACTTGACTTGAATGGGGTGTTGGGAGGGGGAGGGCCTCCCCAGGGCAGAGGGTCACGCAGACACCGACTTCCGAGCTCCCCTTCAGGCAGGAGGCAGGCCCAACAGTGAGTCGTGAGCCGTGGTTACCAGAATGTTTCTCGCTGGGCCTTTCCTACACCTTCTCTGTAGAGAGGGGAATAAAAGTAAGATTTTATGGCCCCAGCACTTCAGGGAAATGCTGGAGGTGCCGGCTCCAGCCTTCTCTGCCAGAGTGTATGAGCTCCCTGTTGCGGCTGTAACAAAAGACTTAGTGGCTGAAAGCAACACACATTCATTCTCTTATAGTTTTGGAGGTTCGAGGTCTGAAATGGGGAGGGCTGGGCTCCTTCCGGAGGCTCTCAGGGAGACTGCCCGTGTTGATCTGTGCCGGCTTCTAGACACTCCTGCATTCCTTGTTTGGTGGTATCACGTTCTTCTCCGACTCTGACCCTCAAACCTCCTTCTTTTTTTAAAGATTTTTATTTATTTATTTGACAGAGATCACAGGTAGACAGAGAGGCAAGGCAGAGAGAGAGGAGGAAGCAGGCTCCCCGCTGAGCAGAGAGCCCAATGCAGGACTCGATCCCAGGACCTGGGATCATGACCTGAGCTGAAGGCAGAGGCTTTAACCCACTGAGCTACCCAGGTGCCCCTCAAACCTCTCTCTTATAAGGATCCCTGGACTTACTGAATAATCCAGGATAATCTCTTCTCAAGTTCCTTCACTTAATCTATCTGCAGAGACGTTGTGCCAAGCAAGGTCACACATTTGCAGATTCTGGGGATTAGAACACGCACCTCTTTGGGACCCTGAGTCAGGCCACACCAGGCCAGCTCTAATTACTGGGAACTTGCAACGCCGCAGGCATTTCATGTGGACGATCTCTCTGAATCCTCGTCCAACCCTAAAGGACGGCTTCCTGTGGCATCTGCGCCCGTCGACATAGCTCCCGACAGCCAAACCTGCCGTTCCTGGCACGCCTGGCTTTATCAGGCCCCCGTTGCTGTGAGAGGCAGGTCGGGGCCAGGGGGAACTGCTGCCCTCTGGAAGCGGTCCTCAACTCCCCTAACCAACAGCAGCTGGAAGATAAATACCCTTGTTCCCTCGTCCCTCAAGTGGGTAACTGAGGCATGTTCCATGCTGCCCCCCAGTTCTCCAGATGCCTACAGGGGAGCACCTCCTGTCTTACTTCCCATTCTCCTACCAATGTTTCCTGGGATCACCTCTGAAAGACTACTGGCACCCAAATGCTTGTCTTGGGGTTGCCTCTGGGGGAACACACAACAAGACAGGACAACTTCCCATTTTACAGATGAGGACACTGAGGCCCAGAGAGAGGAAACGACCTGCCCTGGAGTGAGATCCAAAACCAAGCCCCAGTGAACCTGAGCTTAACTCCAACCACCTTTTTCCTGCAGCTTTAAAACCAAATCCTGACAAAGAACAGTACTAACTAGATCCAGCCTCTAGGCCTGAAGGCAGAACATAGAGGCATCGCACTCTCTAGCAGCCTCACCAAAGCCTCCCAAGGACCAGGCAGCGCGGGCAGATGTCTTCTGGCCACGGGAAAGACAGGAAGCAGACGGAGACAGAGCAAGGGCTCTACTCAAGGTCACACAATCTGTGAGGGCAGACCTGGACCTCTAGGTAGAAGGGCCTTTCTGTGGGGCCCCCAGCAAGGAAACCATCCCACGGGGGCGAGAGTAAGGAAAGAGAATCCTGCTCCTTGGATGCACTGGACATTAAGCGGCAGTCTCATACAGCCTGCCCAGCCTTAGCGCAAAATGCTGGCAGCGATCACAACTGCTCACACTCAGACGGCACTTAAGTGCCAGGCACTACTGTAAACACTGCAAATAGGGGTGCCTGGGTGGCTCAGTGGGTTAAGCCTCCGCCTTCAGCTCAGGTCATGATCCCAGGGTCCTGGGATTGAGCCCCACATCGGGCTCTCTGCCCAGCAGGGAGCCTGCTTCCCGCCCCCCTCTCTCTGCCTACTTAGGATCTCTCTGTCAAATAAATAAATAAAATCTAAAAAAATAAAAAATAAAGACTGCAAATAGAACCTATCCGGTCCTCTCAGCCATCCTACCAAGGAGCTCCTGTTACCCTCATTTTGTGTGTGAAGAAACCCAGGTGGGGAGAGGTTAGGTCATCTGCCCAAGGTCACACAGCAGGACAGACTTCCCTGAAGGCAGAACAGAGAGGAGCTGCCTGTCCAGTCCCGTTCCCCTGTCCTATTTTTAACCCACGGAAGGTATACTAGTGTTGCCTCAAAATTCACGTCCATCCAGGACCTCAGAATATGACCTTTGGAAACAGTGTCTTTGCAAATTTAATTAGTTAAGACAAGGTCATAACAGGTTAGGGTAGGCCCTGAATCCAAAGAACTGGTGTCCTCCCAAGAAGGCCATGAGACAAACACAGGGACACACAGGGAAGGGGGCTACGTGACAAGATTGAGGCACAGGAGGCTGAGAGTGGCGGGAAGCAGCTTTAAGATGAGGAAGGCCAAGGAAGCCGGCAGCCCTCAGGCTGGAAGAGGCAAGATGGGACCTTCCCCTATAGCCTTCAGAGCGAGCATGGTCCCACCAACACCTTGATTTCAGACTTCTGGCCTCTAGTACTGTGTGAGAATAGATTTCTGTTGTCCCAAGCCAACCAGTTTGTGGTGCTTTGTTATACGAGCCCCAGGAAATGAATACAGAAAGGGACGGGGAGATGAGAAGCTGAGAGAGCCAGGCCCTCGCTGAACTTTAGAACCAACCACAGGTTTGCCCTTTGAGGGCCCCAGATCTGCCAGCGCCAGGGAATCTGGCTGCACATCGAGAACGTCTCTCCCTTCCAGAGGGGCATGTGAGCAGGCAGTGCCGATGCGTGCAGCCTTTAGCCTCTGGGGAAACAGGCCAGCCCGAGGCAGCAGGCAGGCATGGGCCCAGGACCTAAAAGAGGCTTTGTCTGGACATTCAAGTGGCCAGACCAGAAACCCGACTCCCAGCCAAGCCCTTGCCAGCAAATAAGCCCGACACAGGGCCAGATGCCCAAGCTGTACTCTGCTGCCTCCCCTCGAGGCACAAAACCCAGGGCCCGGGGAGGAATGAAACCCCCTGAGGCACTGGCCTTCAGCCTCTCAGAGCCACGTGGCTCCTTCCTGCTCCAGAAGCAGCGGCTGGCGCCCGGCAGAGCCCTCCGCACACGGTGCTAACAAAGCCTGGTGTCACCCCCGTTTTACAGATGGGGAGACTGAGGCTCCCAGAGGGAACCTGCTCATGGTAACAGCCAGTCAGTCCCAAAGCCAGGATTCAAACCCAGGCAGGCTTTTTTTTTCTTTTTTTTCTCTTTTCTTCCTTCCCTTCTTCCTTTCCTTTTTTCTTGCTTTCTCTTTTTATAACTGATACATAATTCACATACCAAAAAATTCACCCTCTCAAAGTGCCTAATTCGTTACTTTTTAGTATATTCACAGAGCTATACATTCATTGCCTCTATCTAATTCTGGAATATTCTCTTCATTCCAGAAGAAACCGCTTCCGCATCAACAGCACCCACTCCCATCCCCCACCCCCACCAGCTCCTGACCACTAACCTGCTTTCTGCCTCTATCGGTTCACCTGTTCCGGATATTTCATATAAGTGGAATCATACAATATGTGACTGGCTTCTTTCACTGAACATAACATTGTCAGATCCCATGTTGTAGCATGTGTCACTACTGTATTCCTACTTATTATCGGAATAATATTCCATTGTGTGGCTGTGCCACTGGGCTCTTTCCTAACTCCTAGTTATAAGGTCTCTCCAGTAGTGGTTCAGTAGGTATTTGTTGGACGGATGTCGAGTAGACAGGACTGATGTTCCGTATGAGAAAAAGCTCTTCTCTACCTACAATCGCCCAAATACTGCAGACACAGGAGAGAGCCCCACACCCAGCCCTCACCAAACTTACACACACCACCATGTTTCCTGTTACCTGTAGTGGAGGACAAATCGACAGGCCACAGCCCCTAGGAGCAGGATGATGGTCAGGTAGAGCTTGAACTTCTCATACTCGTCCTTGTAAGCAAATCTGCAGTGAGAGACACCCCCAGGAAAGGTCACGTAACTATTACTATAGTTAACAGTAATATAACTATATCCTGTCTGGGGACACAATCCTCGGCACCATCAGATCCTCTGCCTACCACCAGCCACTGCCCACAGGAACCTCGTGATCCCACTAAAGGAAAGCTCTGGACTTGAATGAATGGTGATGGTCAATGAGACAAAGAGGACAGATGAGCAAAGCTTCCCATGTCCCTGGGCTCCTGGGGGTAGGTCTCTGGGCTGGTGATGGGGATGGGCAGGGGGTGGAGAAGGGCTCCTCCCTAATCAGCTATGGCAGCAGAAACGCCACAGCTCGACCGCCCCTGGGACTAACTGATCTCAGGTGGACAGCACTGCCTGCTTCCCAGGAGAACCGTGTGTGATGAGGGGGTGGAACAGAGCAGGGACCGTTTCTCACGGGAGAGTGGCATTTCTGCTCACCCAATGTACTGACTGCAGGAAAAGAAGGAAGGAACACTCCCAAGGTGGTCTCCTCACTGAGAAGGAGAGTGTCAGAAAGACCAAGGGCCACAGGCCACACTATAAATTTTTTTCATTTACACAAAATTTTTAGCTAGTTCATTTCTTCTAAGTGGAAAGGGCAAAATTCCTGGATTCCCTAAAGTCAGGCGGGGGTCAGAGATACTTACTTGGCCTGGTTGCTGAGAAGGGTCACATTCACATTGCCAAGGACAAGATTTAAGTAGAGCCTGGAAGGAAAGGACTGGTGAGGGCTGACTCGTTCCTTACCAGCCCTAGGAATGGGCCCCAACCAAAAACATTCAAACAATAAGCATGCCTTGAGCACGGATGTTAGAAAATAGCGTGCTAAACTCAGCAGAAAAATTCTCACATGGAGAATAAAGACTAACTAGAGAATGAGACAACTGTGACACATGCAGTCATGACTAAACTATTTCCCCCCATCTTAGCTGGCTTAGAGACCAGATTTCCCAGGCACCGATGCAGCTCGTGTGAGCATGTGACTGAGTTCCAGCCAATGAGGTGATGGAATGTGTACAATCTCTACAAATCTCTAGGTCAATTTAAAAAGGGTTCTTTTTTTTTTTTAAGATTTTGTTTATTTATTTGACAGACAGAGATCACAAGTAGGCAGAAAGGCAGGCAGAGAGAGAGGGGGAAGCAGGCTCCCTGCTGAGCAGAGAGCCCGATGCGGGGCTCGATCCCAGGACCCTGAGATCATGACTTGAGCAAAAGGCAGAGGCTTTAACCCACTGAGCCACCCAGGTGCCCCAGAAAGGGTTCTTTTTTTTTTTTTTTTTTTTTTAAAGATTTTATTTATTTATTTGACAGAGAGAAATCACAAGTAGGCAGAGAGGTAGGCAGAGAGAGAGGAGGAAGCAGGCTCCCTGCTGAGCAGAGAGCCCGATGTGGGACTCGATCCCAGGACCCTGAGATCATGACCTGAGCTGAAGGCAGCGGCTTAACCACTGAGCCACCCAGGCACCCCTAGAAAGGGTTCTTTTTTAAAGCTGAAGTATAACCTTCAATATATTTATAGGTATACCTATAGTATATTTTATGCCTGGCTTCTTTCCCTCAATACTATGCCTGGGAGGTTCACCCACGTTGTCTGTGTATAGTGTTCCCCTGAGTGGACACCCCACAACTTATTTATTCATTCTACTACCGATACACGCTTAAGTTGTCCTCAGTTTTTGGCTAATAGAAATACACTGCTATGAACAACTTTCTTTTTTTTTTTCTAACTGAGATGTAATTCACATACCATAACATCATCCTTAAAAAAAAAAAAAGCTTTATTTATTTATTTAAGTGATCTCTACACCCCTCATGGGATTCCACACCCCTCATGGAATTCCACCCCTGAGGATCAAAAGTTGCATCCTCTTCAGACTGAGCCCACCTGGCTGTAACATCACCCTTTTCATGCATACAACTTCACGGTTTCCAGTATATTCACAACATTGTACAGCAACATCACCATGACTTAATTCTATACCATTTTTTAAAAAGATTTATTTATTTATTTGACAGACAGAGATCACAAGTAGGCAAAGAGGCAGGTAGAGAGAGACGGAGAAGCAGGCTCCCTGCCGAGCGGAGAGCCCGATGCAGAACTTGATCCCAGGACCCTGGGATCGTTACCTGAGCCGAAGGCAGAGGTTTAACCCACGGAGCCACCCAGGCGCCCCAATTCTAGACCATTTTCGTCATCCCGAAAAAAAGCCCATACCCATCAGCAGTCTCTCCCTTTCCACCCTCCCACAGCACCTGGCAACCACTATCTATTGCACATGTATGGATTTGCCTATTCTGGACATTTCACTTATAAAAGACTCTTGTGGGTGCCTGGGTGGCTCAGTGGATTAAGCCACTGCCTTCAGCTCAGGTCATGATCTCAGGGTCCTGGGATCGAGCCCCACATTGGGCTCTCTGCTCAGCGGGGAGCCTGCTTCCCTCTCTTTCTCTCTGCCTGCCTCTCTGCCTACCTGTGATCTCTATCTGTAAAATAAATAAATAAAATATTTTAAAAAAAAAGACTCTTGCAACATGGGACCTTTTGTATCTGGATTCTTTGCTGTCGACCTTCTTATATATGTCTATTGGAGGTCAGAAGCACTTATTTCCATTGGCTATGCAGACAGGAGTGAAATTTCTAGATTATAGAATAAGTGTGTTTTTGGCTTCCCCAGGAAACAGCAAACTTTTTTTTCTAAAAGGTGTCCGCTTGCCCTCCGCTCCCTGGAGATGTGACGGTGAGAGCCAGCTTTGGCCGCGTAGGTGAGGACAACTCCCTGAAGGGTGGTGAACCAGCGAGCTGGAGATGGAAGCACCGAGTCCCTAGATGACCCCATGAGCCCGCCACTCTTGGTCCCCTCAGCTCTGGACTGCTGTGTGTGAGAAGAGAAACTTCCCCCTTGTTTGAGCCCCCGTATCATTGGGCTTTTGTTACAACAGCCTGTACTCTAATGGCACCAATAAAGATGCAAGTAAAGAGTTACAAAATCTCAGGGGAGGAAGGGTTTAATTCTACAGAGGGAGGAGGGGTCTTTGGAAAGGCTTCACCAAGTCGGTAACATTTGAACTGGGCTTTGAAGGGCGAGTAGAAGGCGGAGAGGAGAAAAGTCTTCTTTCTAGCTCTGAATAAATTTGAGGGGCATTTCTGGTCTGAGGTAACTGGAACAGAGATGTAAAAAGAACATCAATCCCCCCCTTCCCGCCTAGAGATACAGGCCCTACTTCCTGAAAGAGCAGTGCCATTTCCCTTCGGAGAATCTCTTTTCCCCCTCCAGGTCCCGGGGTAAAGCATATGACAGAGCCTTAGCCAACCAAAGCACTGCATCCTCCTGATTGGGTCAATGATGGTCATGTGACACAATGGTCTCAGGCCAATGAGACTCAGTCCTGGGACTTTTCCCAGAACTACAAAGAAACAAAGAGGCTTTCTCTGCTGGAATTGCTAAGCTGGCAGAATGCAAACCCAGAGCGCCTGGGGCCAGCTTGTAGAGAAAGTCTCCTTAAAAGCAAGACACACAAGGCAAAGGGAATAAAAGGAAAGCTCATGGAGAGACAGAGCCTAACAGTATCATTTGAGCATCAGGATCCAGCCAGACCTGCAGCCACCTCTGCACCTTGAGGTTACATGAGCCAATAAATTGCCCATTTTTTTGTAAGCACTCTGAGTTGGGCTTTCTGTCATTTGTAATCCAAAGATTTCCAACTGTCGCAAAATACGCAGAGGACTGAGGAGGCTGGAGCTGGGAACGTGGACCTGGGCCACTCTGTAAAAAAGGGTCATGGGAGGGGCGCCTGAGTGGCTCAGTGGGTTAAAGCCTCTGCCTCTGCTCAGGTCATGATCTCAGGGTCCTGGGATCAAGCCCCACATCGGGCTCTCTGCTCAGTGGGGAGCCTGTTTCCTTCCCACCCAACTCAGGGAGGATTTCCTGTGGCAAAAGAGGAGAAGCCAAGAGGAATGGCTTCAAGTGTAAAAGAACTAGTAAGCCTCCTGACCAGGGGCTCTGATTCAGCACTTAGGCAAAACAGGGAGAAAGGGCCACAGGGAAGGGATGGGAGTGCACTTAGCAGCCCACCTCAGGTTCTGATACAACACCGTCCGATCTCACTTTGGAACAGGTGGCAGTCATGTCACCTGAAATGGACTTCTCCAAAGGAGGAAGAGTGTTCACATCTAAACCTGGGCTGAGCCGCCTGAGCAGAACACCCCCCTAATGTCTTTGTACCTTGTAGAACTTGGGTACCTGGGTCTGACTCACCAAGCTGTAGACAATACAAGAGCTCCCAGCATAAGGCTAGGCATACAGCAGGCACTCAATACATGTTTGTTCTCAAAGGAAAAAAAAAGAAAAAAGAGAGAGAGAGACCAACAAGCACACCCTTAAGTGCAGAGAACTGATGGTTACCAGAGGGGAGGGGGCTTGGGAGGGGTGAACTAGGTGACGGGGATGACGGAGTGCCCTTGTTGAGATGAGCACTGGGTGACATATGGAAGTCTTGAATCACTCTGTGGTACACCTGAAACTAACACGATACTGTTTGTTAACTATCCTGGAATTTAAAATAAAAATAAAACCCATGGGGGCGCCTGGGTGGCTCAGTGGGTTAAGCCTCTGCCTTTGGCTCAGGTCATGATCTCTGGGATCAAGCCCCAAATTGGGCTCTCTGCTAAGCAGGGAGCCTGCTTCCCCCTCTCTCTCTGCCTGCCTCTCTGCCTACTTGTGATCTCTGTCTCTGTCAAATAAATAAGTAAAATCTTTAAAATAAAATAAAATAAATGTTTGTTCTTTGGGAGAAAACACCTTTCCTCTTCACCTCGGGTGAGACCAGGCATGCAGCCGGTGCCGGAAACCAGATCTTGTATGCGGTTCCTCACAAAAGGTCTCCTGAGATCCCCTCCTGTTCCAGGGAGGAATGCATGAGGAAGCCTCCTTCTCTTTCCTGCCCTTGCTTCCTCAACCTCAAGCCTCAAGCCCTAGCAGGGAGATGGGAGTCACCAAACCAGGTACGCTAGGCCTGGGCATCTGCCCGCAGCAGGGGTCCAATAAGCTCCCAGCTCCTACCCATTCTTCTTGGGCAGGTAGGCCTCCATGTCGAAGAAGACGTTCTGCCGTTCCTTGATGTTGGCACTCATCTGCTGAATGAGCTCTGCCTCCTCCCGGCTGGCATGCTTCCTGTACCTGTTCGGTCAGAGATGTGGGCACAGGAGAAGCAGGGGTGTTACTCAGACTGGAGGAAGATGTGGGAGCCCTGGGCACTGCCCTGCCATCTTTCTATCCCGATGCTTCTTACAACCTCAATCAGTCTCCTTGCCTGCCTGGGGATCACAGCACCCATTGGACTCCTTCACCTGTGGGGGAATGAAAGCACTTTCCAAACCATGAAGACATGAGGACTGGGAGGTGAACATATGATCCTGGTCTCAAGAACCGAACTAAGTCATGAGCTTAAGTATTTCCCCCCGGGGATCCCAGACTTCCTACCACCTACACCAAAGACCTACAGCAGCTTCCTCCAGGAAACTAGCTCTCATCCTCTTTCCCCCTCCATATGGTTCCAGTAAGGCTCTTCTGTCCCCCAGGCCCATGAACTGAGCACATGACCCAGTACTGCCTAACCAGAGTCTCAGTGATTGGTTTACAAATGAACACGTGACCAATTCCAGCCAATTAGGATCACACCCAGAACTTTTACTGAAAAACAAGTTATTCTCCTGGGGTAACCCAACCAAGAGGAAGGAAGGCTGGAGACTTATATCTGGAAGATATAAGTTGGGCACTGCTGGAGGCCACCTGGGTGACCATAAGGGGGCAGTCAGCCTGAGCAAGAAGCCAATCTAGAGGAAGGCAGGATTTAGAAAGGGGGGAAAAAACAAACAGATTCCTAAAAACATCTTTCGACCCCAGGATCCAGTGATCCAGTGATGTCTGAAGCTACTCCTGGTTTTTTTCCATTAAAATTTCCATTCTCTGCTTCAGCCAGCTTTGAGCTGGGTTTCTGTCCCATAAAACCCGAGGAGCTCAGCCTCGCCTACCTCTGGAGTGTGTGCTTCAAGTCCTTCAGGCGCGTCTTCTGCTTGTTGATGGAGCCACTACACAAAGTCTGGAGCGAGGTCAGCTCCTCCAGCTTCTGCTTGTAGATCCTGTGGGTCTCCTGAGGGATGGAGGGGCCCGAGCAGAGTGTATGGGAGTGTAAGTGGGTGGTTTTGCACAATCGGACATGACCGTGGAAGTAGGTTTGAGAGCTAAGATGATACAACTACTACGATCAGAGAGGTGGCTTAGACAACTAGGATGGGAATTGGGGAATGCAGCACGGCACAGCACTTCTGTAAGGAACTCGTGGTTTTTTCCTACCCCCGTAGGAAATAATAGCAACAGCAGCCAACTATGCCTCTGAGAAGCAAACTCTTGTCAACCTCTACTTGGTCCAGGAGTCAAGAGTCTCCGCATCAACAGCAGTCATGTGATCCAGGCCTGGCCAATCAGTATCCTCCAATGCCCTAGCCACTGATTGGTTCAGAGGCAGCAGACACATGGCTCAAGCTGGGCCAATGAGAGGCAGCCCTGGGACTCTGGTTTAGAAGTATTGGTTTAGAAACACCCTCCTTCTTCTGGGTTTGCTAATCTGGGAGAAAGTACACCCGGGGCTGCTGAGCCAATGAAGCCAAACAGGAAAACAGAATTGCAATGCAGTTCGAGACAGAATTCTCACCATCAACTGAGCCCTCAGATCTAACCAGGTCTGAAATGTAATGCTCTTGATGATATGACGCAGAGACTCCTTTTCACTTAGGCCAGTCTGAGTTGGGTTTCTGATCCTGGCAATGAAGAGAGCTTTTGCTAAGCCAAATAAGAAAAGGACACACCTCTTCCCTTAGAGCCAGCCCTCCCTACCCCAGGCTCAGGAAATAACCACTCAGGACCGCAAGGCCTGGGGAAATACAAGAGACTTCACCTCAAGGCAAGGGGAATGAACACATTAACTTCTCAATCTTGCTGCCCCAGCACAACTCCCCCAACATTCCGCCATATGCTCAGAAACAAGCCCTTCCCCCCAGTGTTCTGATAATCTAAGACAAGCACCAACAATTTGGAGGAAACAATATGAGGGACAGGGACCATGAAATTAAAAACAATAACCCAAGGAACATATTTAAAGTGTCTGTTTTCTTGGGTGGGGAGAAATGTATTTACCAAGGGAGAGAAAAAGGGGGTAGTCAAAGGATGAGGCCAGAGCCTAAACGGGGTCTCCAGATACCTGCCAAGCGGGGTCTCTAGATAGGACAGTCAAGACAGAAAATAAAAAATGAAGGCAATGAAGTGAACACGTAACAATTAGGAGCAACATCAAAGAACACTGTGAGCAAGTCTCCCCTGAACCCGATGTGAGAGAGCCTGTCCCCTGAATTCACACAGCACCCTCAGTCTCTCCTTCCTGGGTCCCCGGAGAGGAAAATCATGTCTTTTACATAACTTTCTCTTTTTATTTATTTATTTATTTTAAAGATTTTTATTTATTTGACAGACAGATCACAAGTAGGCAGAGAGGCAGGCAGAGAGAGACAGGAGGAAGCAGGCTCCCCACTGAGCAGAGGGCCCAACGCGGGGCTCGATCCTAGGACCCCGAGATCATGACCTGAGCTGAAGGAAGAGGCTTCACCCCACTGAGCCACCCAGGCACCCCTGACTTTCTCTTTTTAAATACTTTCAACCTTCTTGCTAAAGAATTCGAATTCAAATTCTTGCTAAAGAATTGTAGGAATACAAAGAACCTCCCCCCTACCCTTCACCCGGATTCACGAACTGTTGGCGTTAGGCCATACATACTTGCTTTATCGTGTGTGTGTGTTTTCTTGGTCTATATCAGGCAACAGTGAACTACAATCCACAGGCCAGATCTCCAGCCACCAGACTTTGCATGCAGTAAGCTAGGAATGGTTTTTGCCTGGTTGGGGGGAAAAAAATCAAAAGAATATTTCAGGACGCATGAGAAGTCCACGAAGTTGAAATTTCGGAATCCGTAAATAAACTTCATTGGAGCACAGCCACACCCGCTCGTCTGCGTATGGCCGAGGATATGCAGCTCAGCGAGTAGCTGTGACATAGACCATATGGCCCGCCAAAATCTAGGATCCTCATTACCTAGCCTTTCTGCCAAAAAAAAAGTTTGCCTACTCCTTCCTAAACCGTTGGTCGTAGACAACATGCTTCTTTACTCTTAAACACTTCACAGCACCCATTTCCTAAGAATGTGGCATTCTCGGGGTTCCTGGGTGGCTCCGTTGGTGACGCATCTGCCTTAGGCTCAGGTCATGATCCTGGGGTCCTGGGAATGAGCTACCAGTTGGGCTCCCAGCCGCTCCCTCTCCCTCTGATGCTCTATCCACTCCTGCTCACTCTCTCTCTCTCTCATATTAAATAAAATCTTGACAAAAACAAAAACAAAACCCTCAACATTCTCTCATATATCCATAGTACAATGATCAAATCATCGCATCTCTTTCGGTTCCTTTAATAGTTCCTCAACTTTGCTTTTTTTTTTTTTTTTTAAGATTTTAGTTATTTATTTGACAGAGACAGACACAGCAAGAGAGGGAACACAAGCAGGGGGAGAAGGAGAGGGAGAAGCAGGCTTCCCGCTGAGCAGGGAACCTGATGCGGGGCTCAATCCCAGAATCCTGGGATCATGACCTGAGCTGAAAGCAGACACTTAATGACTGAGCCACCCAGGCACCCCTCAACTTTGTCTTTCATGACATGGACTTTTTTTTTTTTTAACTTGACACAGAGAGAGAGATCACAAGTAGGCAGAGAGGCAGGCAGAGAGAGAGAGAGAGAGTGGAGGAAGCAGACTCCCTGCCAAGCAGGGAGCCCGATTCGGGGCTTGATCCCAGGACCCTGAGACCATAACCTGAGCCGAAGGCAGAGGCTTAACCCTTTGGCTTAACCCAGGCACCCCATGACATGGACATTTTTAAAGGGTTCAGTCCAGTTGTTCGGAAGAATGTCCCTCCATTTGGATTTGTCAGATATTTCCTTGTGAGCCAATTTTGGTTATGCTTTTGGGACAGAAATACCATTAAAGTGATGCTGTGCCCTCCGTTTCTCCTATCAGGAGGGACAGTGTCTGTGATGCTAACTTTGATTGCATGCTGCCCACTGCGTTCTCCATTCACAGTGACCAGCTTCCTATCTGTAATTAACAAGCACTCTGGAGAGTGGGAGGCTGTGATTTACTCCCTTTTGAATTCTGGGGCCCTCTACGCTCAACTAATCTGCTAGTAATAAAGGAAACCCTCCAGAAAGGGACAGGAATGAATGAATGAATGAATATGAATAAATAAATAAATAAATAAATAAATAAATAAATAAATAAAGGAAACCCTCCAGAAAGGGACAGGAAGGATGGGGGCAGAGAGATCCCAAGTATGAGGCCTTGAGAAGGTGGGGCCTCTGACTCCGGAGTCCTCCGCAACAGCAGCTGAGGCTCCTGGAAGATAAAGGGCTCCGCTAACTCCCGGCACTCTGTGGGGTGGGGTTCCCACCACGGAAAGATAAGACCAAGACTGCAACATCAGGCAGCCAGATGCTCACCAGGCTCTCCTGGGTTTAAATTAATATTTAATTTCTTAAGTAAAACATGAAGACATTATCCTTGTTAAAAATTAAAACACTACCGCTATGCCTACAGTCGGCTATGAATATCCCACATTCCGTCTTCCCCCCTTTCTCCAGAGGTAACTACTGGTACCACTTTCTTCTGTCTATGTATTCTTCCAGACTGTAGCCTGGCATTTCTACGTTCTATATAGACCTATTCCTATATATATGCACATAAATATATATACATACATATGAGAGATGCACACTGTTGCAAAACCAAATTGTTCCTAATGCTTATTACTTCCTTTAGTAACAGGACCCCACTGAGTAGTAGCTGGGCACATGGCTGTCCAGTAACAGACATTTCTCAGCCTCTCCTGCAGCTACGTGTAGCAGCAGGATGATGAGCTAGCCACAGGGAGGTAGGTAGGTGTGACGTGTGTAATGTCTGAACCACACCTTTATAAGGAGCTGCTGGTCCTCCGCTGTCCCTTTCCCTAGGGATAGGGCGACAACAGGTGCAGTTAGTTACCTTGAAACCAGAGATGGAAGCCTCGTAATGTCAATGGCAAAGCCCACTGTCCCTTCCTCAGCCAAGCCAAGCTCATGTGACCGAGCTTTGCGCCTGTGACGGTGTTAAAACATGATCGACCATCCTTTAGCAGGCCTCTCGTAGAGGTGGGATCTCTGTTCCCTCCTCTTAAATAGAGACAGGCTTGTGGCTGGTGTGACCAATAAAATATGGCAAGAGCAACACTACAGGCTCTGAGAAAAAAAGTCGTGAAGCCCATGTGGCTTCTGCCTTATTGCTGGAACACTACCTTTAGAGCAAACAGTCCAACTACCCTGAGGCCACCATGTTGTATGGAAATCCTAGCCACACAGAGAAGTCACACGTAGGCACTCTGACCAACAGTCCCAAATGATATGAACATTCTCGTCATTGCAGATCAGACATCTAGGTGTGTGGGTAAAGAACCACCAGATGATTCCAGCCACAGCCAAGTAAGCTACTCCCGTCCATTCAGTCTTCCCAGCTAAGATCTCCGACATCACAGAGCATAGTCAAGACATTCTCCTCATGCCCTGTCTAAACTCCCGACCCAGAGACTCCATGAGCAAAATGTAATCATTGTTGTTTCATACATATGAACACACATAACTGAAAATCATTTACCCTGGACCACACCTCCCTTTGGACTGTTACATGAGGAAGATGCTATCTCATTTAAGCCTTTTTTTTTTTTTTAATTTGGGGATATCTTTGTTATAGCAGCTTAGCTTATATCTTAGCACATACTTTTGATTTTTTTTTAAATTTTATTTATTTGACAGACAGAGATCACAAATAGGTAGAGAGGCAGGCAGAGAGAGAGAGAGAGGAGGAAGCAGGCTCCCGCTGAGCAGAGAGCCCGATGTGGGACTCGATCCCAGAACCCTGAGATCATGACCTGAGCTGAAGGCAGAGGCTTAACCCACTGAGCCACCCAGGTGCCCCATACTTTTGATTTTTAAAAATATATTAACGGGGGGCACCTGGATGGCTCAGTGGGTTGAAGCCTCTGCCTTTGGCTCAGATCATGATCCCAGGGTCCTGGGATTGAGCCCCGCATCTGACTCTCTGCTCAGTTGGGGAGCCTGCTTCCCTTCCTCTCTCTCTCTCTGCCTGCCTCTCTGCATACTTGTGATCTCTGTCAAATAAATAAATACAATCTTAAAAAATATATATATATATATACACACACACACACACACACATACATACATACAGTATCAGGGGCACCTGGGTAGCTCGGTCGTTAAGCATCTGCCTTCAGTTCAGGTCATAGTCCCAGGGTCCTGGGATCGAGCCCCGCATCGGGCTCCCTGCTCAGTGGGAAGCCTGCTTCTCCCTCTCCCCACCCCCACTTGTGTTCCCTCTCTCGCTGTTTCTCTGTCAAATAAATAAATAAAATCTTTAAAAATATAAATATATATAAACAATATCAGAATATGGACATGATTCCACATGTTTCTTTTTATCGTTCAACAATATGTCCTGAAGATCTACCAACATGAGAATGTAGAGATGTACTTCAATCTTTTTAGTGCTAGGCAATATTTCATGCTATGAACATACTACCGTTTGCGGAGCCGTTCTAATGCTGAAACATTTATTTAGGTTGTTTCCAGTCTCTGCCTGTAACCAACAATGCAACATTGACTAATAGCCTTGCACTGCCTCCCTGGGCACACACACAAGCATCTCTCTAGGGAAGAGAAGAAGGATCACTGGGTCAGAGTGTACAGCCTTGTTTTTAGTTTTAATAGATCTTGGCAAACTGCCCACAGAGTGGCTGTACCAATTTACACTCCTACCCACAGCTTATGACAATTGTCAACACCTCACCAGCACTAAGTGACATCAACTTTTCTACAGGCACTTCTCTAATCTGCTGGTGATACTTTCTGCTCAATCCTAAGGCATCAGACTGGGTGGGGATAGGAAGTCCATGAGCCTTGCCACTATTTTGTCCCCTGCATATGGAGTCACTCCTGATCCCCTTTGGTTCTTTCTCTCTGCCATTAGCTAGAGCCACTCCCCAGGGGAGATCCTGTATTGGAGACCATACATCTGGGACCAATCTTGTCTTCAGTTCCAGACTCAAGATTTGTCAGTTAGGAGGAGGACAATGTGGGGTTGGGTTGGGGGAGTCAGAAACAGGGCCCTCAACGTAACATACTCTCCACTCCCGGGGCATTCCTTGCCCACACCCAGACTCTGTGGATTCCATCTCGTACCAGTCCCACAAGCAGTAGGAAAGGTTATCAATTATTTCTTGGATCCTAACTTTTCTTCAGACAGCTGCTTCCTATTCTCACTCTTTAACTGTGGTAAAATACATATGAAATTTACCGTTTTAATAATTTAAAATTTCTAAATTTTTTCTGATTTTAATAAAATACATATAATATTAGCATCTTAATAATTTTAAAAAATATTTTATTTATTTATTTGACAGACAGAGACCACAAGTAGGCAGAGAGGCAGGCAGAGAAAGAAGGGGAAACAGGCTCCCTGCTCAGTAGAGAGCCCAATGTGGGGCTCGATCCCAGGACCCTGAGATCATGACTGAGCCGAAGACAGAGGCTTAATCCACTGAGCCACCCAGATGCCCCAGCATGTTAATAATTTTAAGTGTAGGGGCACCTGGGTGGCTCAGTCAGTTAAGCGGCTGCCTTTGGCTCTGGTCATGATCTCAGGGTCCTGGGATCAAGCCCCAAATAGGGGTCCCTGTTCAGCAGTGAATCTGCTTCTTCCTCTGCCCCTCCCACTCATGGTCTCTCTCTTTCTCTCCATCTCTCTCAAATAAACAAAATCTTTAAAAATAATAATAATTTTAAGTGTACAATTAGGTGGTATTAGATGTGTTCACATCACTGTGAAACCATCGCCACCATCCATCTCTAGAACTTGTTCATCATCGCAACTGAAACTCCAAATCCATTAAATAATAACTCCATTTTCTATTTCCCCAGCCCCTGGAAACCACCATCCTACTTTGTCTCTGAATTTGACCCTCCAGATACTCCATATACGTAGAACCATAGATAATGTTTTTTTTTTTTTTAAACCCAACAGAAGAGAATATAGTTTAATTGAATCATACAACATGTGAACCCTTCTAGTTCTTCATAATCTATGTCTGACTTCTCAGAAATATTTTGGGTGGGTGGAACTAGAGGGTATTATGCTAAGCGAAATAAGTCAATCAGAGAAAGACAATTATCATAGGATCTCTCTGATATGAGGAATTTGAGAGGCAGGGTGGTGGAGTTGTGGGGGGTCGGGAGGGAGAAAAATGAAACAAGATGGGATCGGGAGGGAGACAAAGCATAGGAGACTCTTAGTCTCACAAAACAAACTGAGGGCTGCAGGAGGTGGGGAGTAGGGAGTGGGTGGTTGGGTTATGGACACTGGGGAGGGAATGTGCTATGGTGAGTGCTGTGAAGTGTGTAAGCCTGATGATTCACAGACCTGTACCCCTGGGGCTAATAATACATTATATGTTAATAAATAAATAATAAAATAAAATAAAGAAAAAATAAAAATAAAATTTTTTAAAAATACATATTTTGGGGAAAATGCAGAGAGCTTTTGGGGGGAGTGAGGGGAGATAAGTGACCACATTTTTTTTTTTAATTCCAATCAGTTAACATACAATGTTATATTAGTTTCAGGTGTACAATATAGTGATTCAACCCTTCCATACATCACCCGAAGCTCATCACAAGTGCCCTCCTCAATTGCCATCACCTATTTAACCCATCTCCCCACTCCCTTCTCCTCTGGTAACGATCAGTTTGTTCTCTATAATTAAGTTTGTTTCTTGATTTGCCTCTTTTTTCCCCTTTGCTTGTTTTGTTTCTTAAATTCCACATATGAGTGAAATCACATGGTATTTGTCTTTCTCTGACTTATTTCGCTTAGCATAATACCCTCTAGCTCCATCTACGTTGCTCCAAATGCCAAGATTTCATTCTCTTTTATGACTGAATCATATTCCATTATACACACACACACACACATACACATACATACATACCCCACCTTCTTTATCCATTCATCATTTGATGGACATTTGGGCTGCTTCCGTATCTCGGCTGTTGTGAATAATGTTAGTATTAACATTTGGGTGTATAAGTATCTGTTTGGAGTCCCTGCTCTCAGTTCTCTTGGGTATAAAACCAGAAGTGGATTGCTACATCAAATAGTAATTCCACATTTAATATTTTTTTTAGGAACCACCATACCATTTTCCACAGCAACTGCACCATTTTACAACAGCTCTCTCTCTCTCTCTCTTTTTTTTAAAGATTTATTTATTTATTTGACAGACACACAGCGAGAGAGGGAACACAAGCAGGGGGAGTGGGAGAGGGAGAAGCAGGCTTCCCACAGAGCAGAGAGTCTCCAATGCAGGGCTCCATCTCAGGACGCCAGGATCATGACCCGAGCCAAAGGCAGACTCTGAACAACTAAGCCACCCAGTCCTCCTCAACTGCTGTCTCTTAATGCACTGTCCGTGGGGTGGGGAATACAATTCTTGCCCGCCCTCGGAATCCCCGGCTATCCTCTGCACATGAGCGTGTCTCCAGAAGACCCTCAAACCTGTGTTTTGAAATGCTTCTTCCAGGAGCAGGAAGAGCCACACCGCAGCAATCTAGCCCTGGCTTTCATCCAGTCGGCCTTGAACCTGTAGCCTCAAATGGAATTGGTCACCATATGGAAGCCTTCTATTGTTTCTGCCAGCTAGGCAGCTATTCCCCTTCTGGTTAATGTCTCCACAGTTTCTTTGGAAACCCAGCCCTCCCCATGTTCAGTTATTGAAATCTGGCTAGGAATGGGGTTGAACTTGCCCCAGGTTCCAGGGCATGTGATCTGGGCCTGGCCAATCAGAATATCAGCCTCAGGACCCAATTGGCTGATTCAGGGACAGGCATTCAAAACCCACAAATCTTAGCTGGGGTGGGGGTGGGGGTAGCTTCTACCAGAACTGCTTAAAAAAAGCGGTTCTTTTTCCACTAGTCTGAAGGAGGAAGAGCTTGTGTGAGCCCAGAGCTAATGGAGCTGTCTTGCTTGAACATGAATCCAAATGACGGGAAAACGGGGCAGAGGGGCAGATGAAGGCTGAGCCCAGGTGGCTCCATTTGAGCCCCTGGATCAACTCGTACCTGCAGCTGGTGCGCCTCTGACTTCCCAACTACATCAATAAAGCAATGCTGTTTTATTCTGATTGGTTTTGCCAGTTTGGATTGAATGTCTTTATTTCAAAGGCAAGTGTCAGAATCTAGATTAAAATGCCAAAGCTCAGAGTTCTCCTTCTAGGCAAAGTTAGCCACACAAAATAAGAAGAGAAGCCACAAATCTTGGACTCATTATTACCAAACTCTGGCCCTGGGTGCTATCATCCTAAAGACACCAAAAACAAGGACTTGGAGCCTCGTCAAACGAATCCTTCACCAAGCCAGTAACTAAGCAGACACCTAAAAATGTAGATCTTTGAACAATCAAACTGGGTGTTTTTTCTACAAACCAAAAACCTTAGCCATCATTTTTTAACAATTTTGAGGTGTAATTCACATATATTTTCTGTGTAATTCACTCATTTTCTTAAAAAGATTTTATTTATTTATTTGACAGACAGGGATCACAAGTAGGCAGACAGGCAGGCAGAGAGAGAGGGGGAAGCAGGCTCCCTGCTGAGCAGAGAGCCCGGAAGCGTGGCTCGATCCCAGGACCCCGAGATCATGACCTGAGCCGAAGGCAGCGGCTTTAACACTGAGTCACCCAGGTGCCCCTAATTCACTAATTTTATGTGTACAATTCAGTGATGCTTATATATCTGCCAAGTTATGCAACTATTACCACATCATTTTAGGACATTACACCACCCAGTGAGATCCCTCGCGTCCATGACAGCGCTCCCTCCTCCCTCTGCTCCTCTCCCTCTGGCCCCTGGCAACCCCTACCCTACCTTCTGTCTCTACAGATTTGTCTTTTCTGAATAGTTCACATAAATGGAGTCACACAGTTTGTGTGTGGGGTCTGGCTTCTTTCACTCAGCAAAAACACTCCTGTTTCTGAGGTTTATTCATGTTGTAGCATACACAAGTGTTCCCGCTTTCTGAAAGTTTACGTGATGCCATTTTGCTTTTACGAAAGACCGCCATTAGTAGATCAATGGCTTTTTTTTATAGAAGTGAGAATCCTCCTTGGATCTCTTTTGGTTAGCAAAAACAGGTATTAATGGAGGTCTTTCAAAAAAGCAGTGGTGTAACTCGAACTTTCGGGAAGCAGGGGATACTCTTTGCTTTACGCCATTCTGGCTTATGAAAGGTTTCCCTGGAAGGTGGTACTTTCGGATAGTAGGGGGGAAGCATGTATTACTATGTTCTTATGGCTACTTAACAATAAAAATTTAGTATAGATGCATCACACTTCGTTAATACATTCACCTGTTATCGGGCATTCCAATTATTTCCACTTTTTGGCTATTATAAATAATACTTCCATGAATATGTACAAATCTTTGTTGTAGACATATTTTCATTTCTCTTGGGTAGATACCTAGGAATGGAATTGCTGTTCATATGGTAAATGTACATTGAACTTTTAAAGAAAATGACAAACTGCCAAACCACTATTTTAATTTCTAAACTTGGCAGCAGTGGATTGGAACACGGGAAACACCAAACATTGGGAGTCCGCTCTCTGCACACGGTGCAGGGAGTACCAGCTTATTAAATGTGATTGACTCCCACATCAAGTTGCTACCTCTAAAAATAACCCCCAGTGCTGGGGGCACCAAAGTAGACAAGCAGCTGCAAAAGAAAGAAAGAAAAAACTCCATTCGAGAGCACAAAGCAAAGCCCCCAGCCCCTAACTTGTCTAGTTCAAGGCCAAAGAAAAGAAACACACTTGACAGAATATCTAAGGAAGGAGCTTTAAGCAATTAAAAAAAAAAAAAGGATAATTATAAGCACTGCCAGTAAAGAATTAAATGCTAACTATATAAATTTAGTTAAAATCTCCAAAAGAGAAAAAAAGCATGGTTCACTACTCGACTCTGCAGTAAATAATATCTACATGGTCATAATCACATGTAAATGACGTTGAACCTATAGAACTGCCTTTCTTTTTTCTTTTCTTTTAGTTTTTATTTTAATATTTTATTTATTTGTTTGACAAAGAGAGAGAGAGAGAGATCACAAGTAGGCAGAGAAGCAGGCAGAGAGAGAGAGGGGAGGAAGCAGGCTCCCCACTGAGCCGAGAGCCCAACGCAGGGCCCGACGCCAGGACCCCGAGATCACGACCCGAGCCGAAGGCAGAGGCTCAACCCACTGAGCCACCCAGGTGCCCCCTTTTCTTTCAGTTTTATTTATTTAAGTAATCCCTGCACCCAACATGGAGCTCGAACTCGTGACCCAAGATCAAGAGTCACAGGCTCTTCCAACTGAGCCAGCCAGGCACCCCGGAGCTGTTTTTCTTTATTAGCGTTTTGGTACTGTTTGGTTACTTTTTGGCCTCCTGCTCATTGTATTGTGAAATATTCCAGGCATACAAAAAAGAAAATCATAAAATTGATAGAAAATAAACATCAGCACCCATATTCTCACTCTCAGTTTAACAAAGAGAGTTAAAGGCCCCCTAAGTATTCTTTTGAGATGGTGTATCTATCCTCTGCCCCCAAAGAGGGGAACCCATTTGCTGGTTATTTCTGTCCCCATGTTTGCCCCAGATCAATTCTTTCCCTCTGCCCAAGGAGGCTGACCCCTATGGACAGCATCTCCTGGATGCCGTTACCCTGCTTCCCACTTGAGATTGGCCCACGGGATGCATAGCAGGAAGACAGAAGCTGGGGTATTTGTTCCTCCTGCCTCCTCTGGTTTGCTGCAGCCTTCAACCATTGCAGTGCTGTCCTTCCCCAGCAACAAGCTTTGGCCAAACTCTGGTGATGCCCCCCTCCCTCTGCCCGTTTAGGAACAGGACTGGCCCCAGCTCTAGAGGCCTCACCCTTAAACTGCCACACTTCTGTAAATAGTCCCTCCTTTAAACTCCTTTGAGGGGTGCCTGGGTGGCTCAGTCGTTAAGCATCTGCCTTCGGCTCAAGTCATGATCCCAGAGTCCTGGGATCAAGCCCCACATCAGGCTCCCTGCTTGGTGGGAAGCCTGCTTCTCTGTCTCCCACTCCCCCTGCTTGTATTCCCTCTCTTGCTGGCTCGCTCTCTGTCAAATAAATAAATTTAAAAATCTAAAATTAAACAAAAACAAGAAAACTCCTTTGAGTGAGATCCTTCTGGAAGAGTCATTTGCTTCTCATCAGGGCCCTGCCTGATCTCCACTATACTGAATCTGGCCCATATCAGTCCCTTGTACTCCATAAGCATGTATCAGCAAGCAATACATAGTATCGGTTAGAATGTGTTTAACTTTATCACACATGTCATACTGTGTATATGTCTCTGCAACTTTCCACTCAATGTTGCTCTTCTTTTAAAAAACATTTATCCAGGTTGACACATGTAGCTCTAGTTTCCTCATTCTGCTCATCATACCTCATTCTAAGAATGCTCGGTGAAATTATCCATTTGGAAGAACATTAGGTTTCCAGTATTTAGCTGTTAAAAACAAGTGTTCTGAAAATTCCTGAACATCTCCACTTGAATATTTAACTTTGCAAATATGTATTACTTCTTTTTTTCTTTTTTTAAAGATTTTATTTATTTATTTCACAGACAGAGATCACAAGTAGGCAGAGAGGCAGGCAGAGAGAGAGGGGAAAGCAGGCTCCCCGCTGAGCAGAGAGCCCGATGTGGGGCTCAATCCCAGGACCCCGGGATCATGACCTGAGCCGAAGGCAGAGGCTTTAACCCACTGAACCACCCAGGTGCCCCAGATCTGTATTACTTCTAACTAAACATGTAGGATGGATCAAAAGAGAGGGAGAGAGAGAAGCGCTAACATTGGCTCTATGAGCTGGGATGCCGATACCTCCTTTCCTACACAGCTAATTACCATCCTTCTATACCACGCACAGAAGACACAAACAAGCAGGTTTCTGTTGGAGGCTTGGGCAATCTGCTGCCTCTCCTGTTCTCTGAGGCCCCAAGCTCTGCCCCGGTGGGAAGAGGAGGTTAATGACGCCAGGTCTCAGCATGGCTGTGGAAATCTGGAAATGCCTGCTTAACACAACTTGGCTACATCATAAGATCCAGAACCTGAGTCCACATTTACTGCAAGAATTGTCAGCAATGGAATCTCACAGCATTTTCAGACAGGGGTTCGGCCCAGAAGCATCGCAAAGTTGGTGGGCAACCCGGTAGGTTGCAACTGAGGCATGGCCACCAGCAAAATGTGGTGTCTGATAGCTGTGTTTCTATCAGAAGTTTTTTTTTTTTTTAAGATTTTATTTATTTATTTGATATAGAGAGATCACAAGTAGGTAGAGAGGCAGGCAGAGAGAGAGAGGGGGAAGCAGGCTCCCTGCTGAGCAGAGAGCCCGATATGGGACTCGATCCCAGGACCCTGAGATCGTGACCCGAGCAGAAGGCAGCAGCTTAACCCACTGGGCCACCCAGGCGCCCCATCAGAAGTTTTTGAGAGATTACATTTATATAGTTCTCCTTCCAAGGAATCAAGATCAAATGAAGATTTCTTGATGCTGAGTACACTTCACTAAGACTCATCACCATGAAAACACCACTAAGGACGGCAAGTTGACTTCACCAAAATGACATCAGTTCTGTATTGGAAAGAACTCTGAGTCATGGGCCAGGATTGATTGGTGATGCCTTACAGGAGCGGTAAGTGCAGGTATTAGACAGCGGTGTCAGACATTTGGGAGGCAAGATAACCTAACTCTTCATCCCAGAGTTGTCGCTTCTTAGGTAAGTCATATAAGTTCCTTGAAGTTTCCTCAGCTGTGAAGGGGTCCTGAGATGAGTTTTATGTAACAGGCCATATACTGGTTTACTTTTATAAAATCAGTTTTATTAATGTATAATGTACATACCAGTCCAACAATTTTCAGGTGTACAACTAAAGGAAATCTGGCAAATATATACAATTGTGTAAACGCCACCACAATCAGGACATACAACAAAGGTTCACAAACTGCTGGTTCACCATGCCCTTTGGGTCTCAGTACACTTCCCATAGTCTCCAGGCCAAATGATTGAGAAGTATTTATGTCCTAACAACTTAGTAGCCTTTGGGGGTGGGGGAGAAAAATACGCAGAAATGGACAGAAACATTTTTATTTCACTCTGAAATAACCAAAATTATTTACTAATGGAATGTGTGAGGCTATTGGGCTTGGCACAAATTCTCAGACCGTGGAATGAGATTGGACTCTGTCACCCCTCCTTTCTTTTTTCACACGAATTTTCACACAGTACTTGATTTTTTTTTAAGATTTTATTTATTTATTTGACAAAGATCACAAGTAGGCAGAGACAGAAAGGGGAAAGCAGGCTCCCTGCTGAGCAGAGAGCCTGATGCGGGACTCGATCCCAGGAACCCAAGATCATGACCTGAGCCAAAGGCAGAGGCTTAACCCACTGAGCCACCCAGGCGCCCCATACACCGTACTTGATTTTAATCACAGATGACTAAAAACCTAACTTTACAAAGATATGCCATCATCAGAAAAATGTGACCTAACGTGTAAGCGTGAACTACCCCAAGTTAGCAGTTTAAGCGTTGTAGGACAGATGTCACTGTGTTTCCCTTGAAAACTAAAAACATCCCATGGTGTCCCTGGGAGCTTAATGCAGGTCCTCGGGGGTGCCTTGACACAGTCTGGGAATGACAGACATAAACTACTTCTATGACCCCCCACAAAAGATGCCTGTCCAGCATCCGTCTCTCTTTTCTTACTACCAGTATTTTCATTTTCCTTTATAGGTCTATCTGGATCTCCCTCATTCTTCCTTCGTATGGTTTGTGTGGGACTCCTGTGGGAATTACCAAGGAAAAGTCGCTCTGTTTTGGCCAGATTTGCTGAGTTGGGAGATGTCAGCCGGGGGTGGCCAGTGCACCTCTTTGCCACAACATGAGAGAGACTGCCTGAGCATAAGGCTGATACAGAAGACACAGAGAGGGGGTGCCTGGGTGGCTATTTGGTTATGCGTCCAACCCTTCGCTTCAGTTAGGGTCACGATCTCGGGGTTGTGGGATCGAGCCCCACCTCGGGCTGTACCCTCAGCATGGAGTCTGCTTGTCCCTCTTCCTCTGTTCCTCCACACACTTGCGAATGCACACACATCTCCCTCTAAAATAAAAAAATAAATAAAATCTAAGAAAAAAAAGAAGAAGAAGAAGAAGAAACAGGGAGACACACACACACACACAGAGACATCATTGGAGCCCCTGGACCTAGCCTGGCCTAAAGCCATTTGTCACTGGACTTCCCAATACATGAGCCAATAAATTCCTTTTTTGGCTTAAAGCCAGCTGAATGGGGTTTCTGTCACTTGCAACTAAGAATCCTGACTAATGTATTATACATATGTGTGTGTGTGTATACATATATATATATTTCAGTGCTTTACTACATATACATTATATATAAAGAGAGAGCACATATAAAGTAATGCACGAATGAAATGAGACCCCACAAGTTCAAAAGCTTCTTTGCAGAGCCAAGGGTCTCAAGATACTTTGGGAGCCCACAGTGTGAGGAACCCCCAAAATATCTGACAAACACAGCAGACCTGGGTTCAAATTCCAAAATTCCATGACTTTCAAGTTAGTTAATATCTCTTAGCCTCAGTCTAAAGCAGGGTTGGTCATTTAGATTAAATGGAAGGATCCATGTACCCTACAGTTAGCTCTTACCGTTATTATTGTCAGTCTTTGTTTTGTAGATAAAGAAACTCGAGCTCAGAGTGATGGCTTGGTAAAGGTCAGATACTAGACAGGCACAGGCCTCAGGCCTGAACCCAGGAACTGTGACTCCCTGTCCAGGGGCTTTCCACACAAAGCACTTCTAAAGAAAGAGACCCATAAGGCAATGCAAGATGGAAGAGAAAAGCCTACAAAAGTGTGCCCAGGGCACAGACCTGCCTGAAGCAGTGGTTAAGAGTATAGACCCTGACATTCAACAGCCTGGGTTTGAATCCTGACTCCAGTACTTACAAGACATGTGACTTTAGGTATATGATTTTCCCTCTGTAAAATGGGACAACAGGATCTCTTTCATAAGGTTTTCATAAAATAATACTGACCTTCTTGCTTCTACCCTGTCCCTCTCATGTCTATTGTATACACAGCAGCCAGAGAGATGCCTGTTTCATTGGTAGGAAAAGCCAAAATCTTTACAGTGGCCTACTAGGTCCCTGCATTTCTATAAGGTCAGATTTAGGGAACAGCCTCTTCGGGCCACCTCCTTCCTGGATGGGGAGGGATGGGGTCAGGTTTCCAGTGATGCAAGTCAGGAAATGCTTATTAAATCACCTGCCACAGTGTCTGTAAGTGACCTTCTGTGGTCACACCACAGGCCACAGGGCCAAACATGTGCTGGTCTCAGACTGATGCTCAATTCACCAGCATGGATGAAACCCCAGCCAGCCAAAACCAAAGTTCCCATAGCCACTTGACCTTGCCCCTGAGTCTAGTGAGGCCCTGGCAGATACAAATCAGTCCAAAGAGAACAGATCCTTTCCTCTAGAAAGTCCCAGAGAGTATGACTTTTGCGGTGAGGGGATTCCAAAGACATTTTGAATCCTCTGTGGTCTGACAATTAGGTTTCCTCTTTCCTCTATTCATTTGAAAAAGGGAAGAAGAGGTGAAACACAGACATTAGCTATGACCCCAAGAAAGAATCAGAGAGATACAAACATGAAACCCACAAATCCCAGATTCAGAGGCAGATGTAGGAAAATTAAGATACACAGGAATTTTCTGGTAAAAAAAAAAAAAATTAATCCTTCCTTTTAGTTCCAATTTGTTCACCTGCCTCCCTGTTGTGACCTCCTTGCCCCCCAATAAATGTCTCATATCTGAAAGTCTGTCCAACACATACCCAATGACATATACCCTACTTATTATACACATATCCCAGAAACTTTCATCTCAGGAGTTCAAAGCTCTCATATTTATTATGGGGGGATGTGGAAGTGAGAAGAGAGAGTGAGACCTACCAGCACAATGACAGACATCCAAAATAAGCATTCAGACTACTAAGTTCTAAAGGCAGCTTTACCTCTCAAGAGCTGTGTGACCCCAGTTGAGTGAATTAGATTCTCAAGTTTTAGTTTCTTCATCTATGAAGATACAGACAATATCTATGACCTTGATACACGGGGGACTCTGTGGCCTTCCATCCATCACTGTCCTCTGACCCAGGAGTTGTCCACTAAACCCTGAGGCCAGCAGAGTCCCTCCTCTCCATAGGCCCAGTCCATTCCAGTTCCCCCACTGCTGAAGAACTGAGTAACGGACACCTCAGTTTTCCCACAGTCAGCTGTCCTCCAGCCCTCGCTGTGCACCAGGGGGCAAACCCCAGAATTCCCAGTTCTTCTCTGTCTCTCACATACCTGAACCAAGTAAGAACACAACAACAAATCCAATGTCTCCTTTGCTAGCTCTGCCTGCCAAGACTAGCTAGCTAATTGCTGTTGATTGCATTAATTGCATGGCTCTGAAGTGTTAAGACAACTCCTCCTCCTAGTGTAAGGCAGGGCAAGGGAAAGGAATTCAGGAACGAAAGCTCCACACGGTAAAACTCTTCTCCCACTCCCGACCCTAACATCCCTTCCATGGCTTCACAGCTGAATTTGACCCAAGAGCCCAGTAGGGCAAAGTGTTAGGAAGCAGCTGAATCTTCTCGACGGGACTGGAGCCAGACGAGTCCCCTGAGAACTGGGTGGGCCCCAAGCCCCAGACCTGAAGGAGAGGGCACCAACCCACACATGCCGCACAGGCCAAGAAAGGCATACCAGTTCTGGATACTTTATTCTCTGCTCATGCCTAAAACAAACCCCTCGCCCCCATCTTCCTGCTCCATCTCTGCAGCAACCCCCTCTTTAAACATCAGGGCCTACTGCCTCAGGTCCAGAAGACCCATCACAGACAATCTCCTCTCCCCTCCTCTGGACCCTGTAAGAGGACAGTCAACTGGAGATGAGAGCTACATGGACAGGGAAAACGTCATGGCTCCAGCCGGGGACAGGAAGAAGTGGGGCAGAGCTGTGCAGTATGGTTTCGGGCAAACAGAGCCCAACTTCAGAGAAAACAGGCACAATCTAGTAGCTGCAGAGGAAAAAGCCCCATCTCCAAAACTGGTCCCGGAGTCCCTCTTGGCCAACCCCAAGGTTTCATGTGTGAGACGTCTCTAGCCACCTGAGTTGGTAGCTGAGACGTGTCTGAACCTCCTTTCAGGGACAGCTTTTCCTGCCAGGACCCCACAGGGGCAATGCCATTTTCTCAAGGGGCCTCTCTTACATCTGCCCTCTCCCTACTCCGTATAAGGTTCTGGGCCAGATGGGTGAGAGCTGAGAGCAGCCTCTATCACGGAGGGAGGCAACGCAGCTGTCAGAAGTGACAGATGCCATCCACAACGCCAAACTCAGCCTGCAGTAGCAGCACAGAGGAGGGCACAGACACCAGAGTCCCAAAGACGCAGAACAGGGGTCTCTAATCCCTGAGCAAAGCCTAGAGGTTCAAGGTGAACGGCTCCCAAGCACATCTCTCAAAATGTAGTTGCAGAAGAGAGCACTGCTCCACCAAAATACAGAAGTTGGGCTGCCAAAAGCAGGTGGACAGGGGTGCGGTTAGGAAAGACCCCTGCGTAGGTGGGGGCTGGGCTGTTCTGAGTCCCAGCACATATATGTCCCCTCAGGCCTCCCCCACATGACACATCTGGAAGTTCCCCTCAGAAGCCACAGACCAAGTTTCTGCAGAGAAGGAGGTGCGCGGAGCAAAGAGTCGGTGCGAAGGCGGGGTAATGGGGAGCTTCCACCGGGCGCCCCAAGTGGATGAAGAACTGAAGTGCTGGGAGATAGGAGGGTGCTGGCCCACGCGGACCACCAGCCCCCAGTGCCCAGCCAGGGGCAGCCCTCTGGACCGTGATGGTCCCCACCGCCCCGGCTGGGTTGGCAGGAAGGGGAAGGCACCGCACCGCAGGTAGCTCAGTTGCGCGACCAGGTGGCCCGGCCCTACCTGCAATTCCTGAAATTCTCCCTCCAGCTCGTGCCACTCGCGCTCGCAACGCTCCAGCTGGCCGGACATGGTGCGGCGGTGCGAGGCGGCGGCAGCGGCGGCGGCGTCAGCTCCCGCAGCGTGGCGCGGGAGGCCACCAGCACCGGAGCCCGTCCGCCCGCCGGCCGCCTTCGGAGGCACCAGCTGTTCCTGCGCAGCCGGAGCCACGCGCGCACCTGACGTCACAGCCCCCGCCCCAGCGCCCGCCCCACCCCCTCGCCAGGAGGCAGGGCCCCGCGCATGCGCACGCACCTCCCCAGCTCCGCCCCCGCGCGCCCGCGCGCGGGATGGGGGGCGCTGTAGTTCGGCGCGGCTTGGAGGTGTCTGCTGCCGCCCCTTTGAGAATGCTCCTGCGCTTCCAGTCTCTCCTATGAGGCTGGGGAGCTTGTCCACAAGCTGCATTTGCAGAGCTTATCTTACTTAGATTGTGTTTATTGGGGATGTCTGGAGTCGTAAGGAAGATTCGGAGGAGGTGAAAGCTCACCACCCCTTGGCATTGCCTGACCAGAGTCGAAGGCAACGGCTGGGAATGCTAGAACTGACATTGACCATCCAGCAAGGTCGCCAGGCAGGGCGGGGAAGCTCAAGAGGGACCCGTCGTCTCCCCTGTCATTACTTAACTGCAACCAAGACTCCTGCCCCCTAAGATTCTGCGTGACTCTCTTGACAGCTGTGTCTGTCGCTCATGTGACACCACTGCCTCCTTTCCCTGCATGGACCTGCAAGATCTAACCCTGCCTAGCTTCGCAGTCACATCTCCTGTCTCACTCCCCTGGATCAGTACTTCGCAGACACGGTTTCTTTTTCTCTTCTTACCCTTCAGGAAACATTCCCTCCAAATCGTATGGTTGCCTTTTCCTCATCATTCAATCCTTAGTTCCAACGACACCTGTGTTAATTTCCTGGGGCTGCTGGGGAACCTGCCTGGCTCAGTAGGTAGAGCGTGCAACTCTTGATCAGAGTCCTGAGTTCAAGCTTTGCACTGGACGCGAAGACTACTAAACAAAAAACAAAAGGAAGAGGAGGGAGCAGGGGAGGGGCAAGGGGAGGAGGAAGAGAAGAAAAAATCCCAGGAGTGCCTTAACCACAAACTGCGCTGTTTAAATACCACAAACTGAGTGCCTTAAACAATAGGAGTGTATTCTGTCTCACAATTCTGGAGGCTAGGAGTGTGAAATCAAAGTGTCAGCAAACACAAGCTCCAAGACTGGGTAAAATCTTTCCTTGCTTCTTCCTAGCTTGTGGTGACCCTCAGTCCTTATCATTCCTTGGCTTGCAGCTTCATCCCTCCAGGCTCTGCCTCTGTTGTTACATGGCCTTCTTCCCTGTGTGCTTGTCTCTGTGTCCTCTCCTCTTATAAGGACACTAATCTTACTGGATTTAAGGGTCCACCCACTCCAGCATGACTTCATCTAAGTTGAACTAATTACATCTGCAAAGACACTGATTCTAAATAAGGACAACCTTCTGAGATAATGGGTCGTAGAACTTCAACATATCTTTCTGGGGGACACAATTCAAATGGTAACAACACCTCTGAAAAAAAAAAAAAAGACCTTTCCTGAATACTCAGAGTTTCATGCCTCCTCCCAGTCACTTCTCTGTCACCTGTCTTATTTCCTTCATATAAGTTACCGTTACTTGAAAGTGTTTGTCTCCATACTGGTTGTGTGAATCCCTCCATGGGTATAGAATCAGCATGAGATCTCAGGGATCTTGTCTCTGTCTTGGTCATCATTGTATTCCCCGAGCTTGGCACAAAGTAAGTCCTTAATATTTGTTGAAGGAATAAACATAAAAGACCATCTAGTGCAAAGGTTCTCAACTTTTGGGGTTCATAAGCCACTCTAAAAACTCTGAATGGGGAATATACACATAAGCACACAGAGAAACATTCAGAAGTCTTTTTTTTTTTTAAGATTTTATTTATTTGACACAGAGATCACAAGCAGGCAGAGAGGCAGGCAGAGAGAGAGCAGAGGCTTTAACCCACTGAGAACCCCGACATTCAGAAGTCTTATCTGATGCCTGAAGAAAAGCATGATTTACTCAAGATTTCCGGTTAATTAATGACCGACTTTGAATTATGACTGTCATCCCTGGAGGTTGGAACTTCAACATATCTTTGGGAGGGATGCCTAGGTAGTTTGGTCAGTTAAGCATCTGGGTTGTGGTCCTAGGGTCCTGGGATAGAGCCCCATGTCCAGCTCACTGCTTAGCAGAGAGCCTGCTTTTCCCTCTCCCTCTGTCTGCCACTCTGCCAGACTGTGCTCTCTCTCTCTCTGAAAATAAATAAATAAAATCTTTAAAATATATATATATATATATCTTTGGGAGACACAGTTCAACTCCTAACAATACCTTTCAATAAAAGTGAATTAAGGCGTGTTATCATGCCTCATTATTGCAGATTGGATGCCAGGCATCGTGCATTTTACCTTGTTGATTCATTCCCTTCATCTACCCCTTTTTCTTCTCTTCCTCCTGTCTTCCCTCCCTCTCCTTCTTTTGTATTTCGGTTTCCCTAAAAATATCCTTAAGCTTTACATTAGACGCAGTTACTTGGAAACAATTTTATCCTTTCCGATCTTGCTTTTAGCATTTATCTGGGACTAAAACAGGGCTCAGTCGAGAGCTGATTTTTTCCCCCCACTACGTGAGGCAAGATCAGTACACCATGAAGTTTTCCATTCTGGCTGTTGGGATGAGGCACTATTCCTGGGCCAGTGTGAGGGCTATACACTCTTACTTCTAATCATTGTAGGTGGTTCCTTCCTTGGCCTCAGGTGGCTGCCCTTGCGTACATGCTGACCAGTGCTCCGCTGACTGCTGGAGGGGGTTTGGTGGACCGCTCGGGTCTCTGTGTGCAGCTGTTTCCTCATTACAATTCCAACTTCCTTGCACCCCCGGGCTCTCAGCTCTATCTTCTCAACTCTGGGGGTCTCCCAGGCTTCACCTGGGATTCCCCGCCCTGCATCACCACCTAGAAACTCTCAAGACAATAAATGGGACAATGGTAGAGTAATTCTTACAAGTTGTTACCTGTTTCTCAGTGATCGCGTCCTCTGTTGACTGATGTCCAGTGTCTTGAATGAAAAACATAATTTCATGTGTTTTTCCCCATTTTGTGCTTGTTTCAGATGAGAAGGTAGGTCTGGTCCATGTTACTGTTTCTTGGCCAGAAGCAGAAGTCAACATAATGCATTTGGGATCCGTGTGATCAATAGTTCATTTCTTTTTTTTCTTCTGCTGAGTATATCTCATTGTGTGATCAATTTGCTTCTCCATTCTTTATCCATTCACTGGTTGAGGGAACTTTGGGTTGTTTCCAATTTGAGCTGATTATGAATAAAGCCACTATAAACATTTATGTAAGTCTTTTAATTATGAAAAGGACAATTTCACATTAAAATCCAAACTTTCTTTCTATTTATTTATTTATTTATTTGACACAGAGAGAGAGAGAGAGATCACAAGTAGGCAGAGGGGCAGGCAGAGAGAGAGGGGGCAGCAGGTTCCCTGCCGAGCAGAGAGCCCGATGCAGGGTTCGATCCCAGGACCCCGAGACTATGACCTGAGCTGAAAGAAGAGGCTCAACCCACTGAGCCACCCAGGTGCCCCTAAACTTTCATTTTTTTTTTTTTTTTAAGTAATCTCTACACCCAACTTAGGGCTTGAATGTCACAACCCCATGATCAAGAGTTGCAGGCTCTACTAGCTGAGCCAGCCAGGCATACTTAAAGTCCAAACTTCCACTGTCTTTTGAAAAATGAGAGGATCTGATCACACTAGGCTCACATCTCTCTCTGCGTGGCAATGGGCTGGAACAGAGTAAAATGGGCTTGCCACTTGCCCCAGTCCCCACCATGCTCAACTGTCTTGCCCCAGACCACACTTCATGTATTTATGGGAACTGTAGTCCTTGGAGCCACCTGAATTTGAGACTCCTGATAGAGTATGTCATGAAGATTACAAAACCAGATGGACCACTCATATGGTGAAAAAAAACAGAAGTGGGCTTACTTAATTGGGATTAGTGGAATCAAAAAGGAAACACGGGGCCTTGAAGGATGAGTAAAGTGGCACCAGCGGAGGATTTGGGAAGATGTCCCTCCACCTTTGCTGGCAGCCACTCAATCCAAGCAAGTCCATCTGCCCCAGGCCACCTGTGTTGGGAGAAGCTGGGCCTGCCCCCCAGGGAGATCTGGGCAGGTGCACCTTATCTGCAGGCTGGCCAGCAGTCAGGCTGCAAATCTAAGGGACTGTTCTCCCTGTGGGATCAGGACTTGGTATGCATTATTCACCAGCCCTTTTGTAGATGGCAGGGGCTGGCCACCCCAATCTGCACAGCCACTCGGGGGTGCCAAAAGTCTCAGTTCATACCTGGCTGCTGTCGCCCTGTCCCGGTTCCTGCCCAAAGTGTGTTCAGACTCTGTTGTCAGCTCCCTGGGGCCGGATCTGGCTCTGCTTAAGAACTTTGATCACTCGGGGTGAGAAAGTATGTTATCCTCCTCAACCCTGCCCATCCCACCAGGGGAGCTGTTCTCTTTAAGGCACTCTATTTAGGAACCTGGTAGCCTGAGACTTTGTACACCAGTTGGGAAGAGTCATAAAAGTAGCAAACACATAGCGGTCACTATGTGCCTAGTGCTCTTCGTAGATACTTCATGTATACACATCCGTGCTCTAAGTCTTCAAGTGCCTTAAGGAAGGACCTCTATTCTCTGTTTGACAGGTGAATATTTTAAGGCCTAGTTTCTTCAGCTTATAATGTGATCAAGAACTACCTTCTGAAGATCTGGGGCGCCTGGGTGGCTCAGTGGGTTAAAGCCTCTGCCTTCGGCTCATGATCCCAGGGTCTTGGGATCAGGCCCCCATGGCTCTCTGCTCAGCGGGGAGCCTTCTTTCCCCGCTACCCCCACTACCTGCCTCTCTGCCTACTTGCAATCTCTTGTCAAATAAATAAATAAAATCTTAAAAAAGAAAAAAAAAAAAAAGGAAAGAAAAGAAGAGAAACTACCTACTGAAGATCTTGTTAAATGCAGATTCCGGGGACGCCTGGGTGGCTCAGTTGGTTAAGCAGCTGCCTTCGGCTCAGGTCATGATCCCAGCGTCCTGGGATCGAGTCCCACATCGGGCTCCTTGCTCAGCAGGGAGCCTGCTTCTCCCTCTGCCTCTGCCTGCCATTCTGTCTGCCTGTGCTCGCTCTCTCCCCCTCTCTCTCTCTGATAAATAAATAAAAAATCTAAAAACAAATAAATAAATAAATGCAGATTCTGATTCAGTAGGTGCTAGGAAGAGCCAGTGATCCTGTAATTCTACAAGCTCCCAGCCAACATCATTGGTCCGAGCACCACATTTTAAATAGCGAGAGTCCAAGTTGCGGAGAGGTGAAGTAACGTATCCAAGATGATCCAGCTACCGATAGCTGTGTTATTTACCCGTTACAGGATGCCAAGAGCTAATTCTAAAAAAAGAGCATCTGTCCAAGGAGAACTGAAAATTCCAGGGACTTTTCCTTCATCTGCTTCCCACAAATGCCCTTGCTCAAAATAGTCCCCAAAGATTTTAACAAGCAATTTGGGCAAAGATGTTTATAGCAGCACTTTTTAGATCAGCCACGCATTGGAAACATCCCAGATGCCCCACAACAGGCAAACGATGAAGGAAGCTGTAGTCTATTTCATATAATACTATATGGCTGTTAAAATGATCACTATGGGAGCTAAATGGATGCCTCTAAACAGGTATATTAAATCATGTTAAGTAAAAAAGTAGAGTCCAAAATACTGTGTATAGGGGTGCCTGGGTGGCTCAGTTGGTTAAGCATCTGCCTACAGCTCAGGTCATGATCCCAGGCTCCTGGGATCTGGTCCTGCAATGAGCTTCTTGCTCAGCGGGGAGCCTGCTGCTCCCCCTGCTTGTGCTCTCTTGCTCTAACAAATAAATAAAATCTTTAAATATATATATATTGTGTACATACTGATTAAAGGTACATGATCATTCCTGCAACCTGAAAAAAAGATTGGGTGAATTTAGTATAACAGAAGTAGTCCATCATGTAAATTGAATGAATTTTTTTTTTCTGAAATGTTTTTCAGGTGTTTGATGGAAATTATAAGCCCCTATCTTTCTGTTCATGGCTTTTTTTTTTTTTTTAAGTTTTATTTATTTAAATAATCTCTACGCCCAACCTGGGGCTTGAATTTGCAACCCCAAAATTAAGAGTTGTGCTTTGCTCTTCCAACGGAGCCAACCAGGCACCCCAGTTCACATATAATGTAAACAGCAAGCATTATTTGTTTTTTTAAATATTTTATTTATTTATTTGACAGACCGAGATCACAAGTAGGCAGAGAAGCAGGCACAGAGGAGGAAGCAGGCTCCCTGCTGAGCAGAGAGCCCGATGCGGGGCTCGATCCCAAGACCCTGGGACCATGACCTGAGCCGAAGGTTGAGGCTTTAACCCACTGAGCCAACTGAGCCACCCAGGTACCCCAAGCATTATTATTAAATTTCATTTATTTAGTGTTTACTCTTCAGGTATCAAAATGCCCTTTCTGTCCTTGCTCAGTTATTTGCACTACTGGACATACCTGGGGCTACAAGTCCTTGCTGGAAGGGCATGGGATTTCTTTGGCCCAGCAAAACCCATGTTTAAGTCCCAGCCCTTCCACTTGCCAGACGTATGACCTTGAGTCCATAATTCGCCTTCTCTATAAACAGGGTTACCATCAGTAGTATTGTTGTGAGGATTAATCCATTAATTTAGATAAAGTGCCAAAACTATGTAAGTACTGGAAAGCACTGACGATGTATTTGGGTTTAAAATAATTTTTTTTTTATTTTGGGATGCTTTTACATTTACAAAGCTGCAAAGAGAGTACAGAGAATTCCTACGTACTCTTCACTCAGTTTTCCCTCATGCCAACAATTTACGTAACCATGACACCTTTATCAAAACCAAGAAATCTGGTGCCTGGGTGGCTCAGTCGTTAAGCATCTGCCTTCGGCTCAGGTCATGATCTCAGGGTCCTGGGATCGAGTCCCGCATCAGAATCCCCACTCAGCGGGGAGTCTGCTTCTCTCTCTGCCCCTCTGGCCCCCAGCATGTGCTCACGCTCTCTCTCAAAAATAAATAAAATCTTAAAATTAGAAAAAAAACCACAAAAAATTAACACAGGCATGTTACTATAAACAAAACTCCAGACTTTACTCAGATTTTTCGTTTTTCCGTTGACATCCTTTTTCTGTTCCAGAATTCAGCCTGACGTGGCATTTAGGGTTCCTGTCTTTAATAGTCTCCTCTGCTCTGTGATTGTACTCAGTGTTTCTTTGTTTTTTATGACCATTATAGTTTTGAAGGGTAATATATATTGTTGTTGTTCTTGTTGTTGTTTTAAGTAAACTCTATGCCCAACATGGGGCTCAAACTCATGACCCCTGAGTTCAAGAGGCTCACACCCTACTGACTGAGCCAGCCAGGTGCCCCTATACATAATATATAATAGTATATTTTAATAGTTTGTTTTATAATAAATTTATATTTAACATTATATTGCAATATATAATTTAAAAATATATATTACACACAAGAATTTTTATAATTAATATTTTAATATTAATATTTAATATAATAGTATATTTTAATAGTTTTATTGAGATATTGTGATGGCTGATTTCATATGTCAACTTGACTAGGCCACACAATGCCCAGATGTCTGGCTAAATGTTACTCTTGGTGTGTCTGTGACAGTGTTTGTGGAAGAGATTATTTGAATTGGTAGACTGAGTAAATCAGATTGTCTTCCCCAGTGTGGTGGGGGTGGCCCATCCAGTCAGTCGAGGGTCTGAATAGAACAAAAAGGTGGAGAGAGAATTCTCCCTCTCTCGCTCTGACTGACCGCTTTAGCTGGGACATCAGTCTTCTCTGGCCCTCAGGAGGGGATTCGCAGCATCAACTCTCCCGGGGTCTTCTCTTTTTATTAAATAAAGCTTTATTTTTTAATTTACATATTTTTAAAGATTTTATTTATTAGACAGAGAGAGGGAACACAAGCAGGGGGAGTTGGAGAGGGAGAAACAAGCTTCCCGCTGAGCAGGGAACCAGACTTGGGGCTCGATCCCACCACCCTGAGATCATGACCTGAGCCAATGTTAGACACTTAACTGACCGAGGTGCCCCTGTGTTTAACATTTTGAGCCACTGTCGAACCACTGTCGAGCCACTGTGTTTAACACCCGGGTGCCCCTGTGTTTAACATTTTGAGCCACTGTCGAACTGTTTTCCAAAGTAGCCACACCATTTCACACCCTCACTAGCAATGCACGAAGGCTCCAATGTCTCCACATCCCTGTCAACACTGGTTGTTGTCTGTTTTTCATTTTAGCCATCCTTACAGTTCTGTGTGGAGTCTATCTCATTGTGGTTTTAATTTTGTGTTTTCCTAACCGCTAAAAATGTTGAGTGTCTTTTCATGTGTTTATTGACCCTTCATATATCTTCTTTTGGAGAAATGTCTATTCTAATCCTTTGCTCATTTTTAAATGAGGTTATTTCCCCCCTCTTTTTTTAAAGATCTTATTTATTTATTTGAAAGAGAGAATGAGAGAAAGAGCGCACACACATGAGAGGGGAGAGGGACAGAGGGAGAAGCAGGCTTCCCACTGAGCAGGGATTGCGATGCGGACTGGATCCCCAGGACTCCAGGACCCTGACCTGAGCTGAAAGTAGTTGCTTAACCAACGGACCCACCCAGGTGCCCAGGGCTATTTACCTTCTTTACTGTTGAGTTGTAAGGGTTCTTTATATATTCTGGATACAAGTCCCTTATCACATACACAATTGTAAATATTTTCTCCCTTTCTGTAAATTGATTACACATACATATGAAGTTTTTTTTTAAGATTTTGCTTATTTATTTGACAGAGAGAGATCACAAGTAGGTAGAGAGGCAGGCAGAGAGAGGGGGAAGCAGGCTCCCTGCCAAGCAGAGAGCCCGATGTGGGACTCAATTCCAGGACCCTGAGATCATGACCTGAGCAGAAGGCAGAGGCTTAACCCACTGAGCCACGCAGATGCCCCAAAATCTTTTAACTTATTTAACAATCTCCAACTTAAGGAAAAGCTGCAAGTACAGTACAAAGAAGGGATTTTTCAGACCCATTTGGCTGATGCGCTTTGCCCCATCACCCCTGAATATTTTAGTGAGCACTTCCTACAATCAAGAACATTTCCTAATCTGCCAAAGCACAATCATCGAAATTAAGACTAATATATCACTACCCTCTAATCCTCAGATCCATTCAAGCTTTCCAATGTGCCAACAGTGCTCTTTAGAGCAAGATCCAAGTACTCGCTAGGTTTGGCTGCCACGCCTCTGGAAGTCTGCTTTCATATGGGACACTCCCTCCATATTTCTTGTCTTTCTTATCTTGGTATTTCTGAAGAGGACAGGACCGTTATTTTGTAGAACTGTCCTCAGTTAGGGCTTGCCTAATACATCCTCGTGATTAGACTAAGGTTGGGTATCCTTGTTTAGGACCACCACAGAAGTGATGCTGTGTTCTCATGGCAGCTCATCAGGGGGTCTGAAAACTTCACTGTGTTCCACGAGAGATGATGTTCATTTCACTTAATGTTTCCCCAGCTTCTCTACTGTAAAGTTACTCTCTTTCCTTAACTGACTTTTGTGTCCTTGCAATAGGTCCCCACAATGAGTCCTTCCTTGGTTTTTGACACAAGAAGATGTTCCAGTGGTGCCTGGCTGGCTCAGCTGGTACAGCATGAGACTCCTGATCTAGGGTTTGTAAGCTCAAGGCCCCACACTGGGTATAGAGATTACTTAAAAATAAAATCTTAAAAAAAAAAAAAAAAGTTCCAAGCACATCTTACAATTTCCCTGTTCCAACTCTGGAATGAGCCATTTCTCCAAACATTCCTGGTTCCGGTTAGTGGAGAAAGGAATCTAGAAATCAAGTTCAAGGTACTCGATGTGTGTTCATCACTACAGGATGTCACTACTGCCAGCAGTCTTCGAGGACAGATCTAGGGACCATATGTATGTGTGTACTTAGATATTTGCTCATATTTGCACCTATACCTAAAGCTCTGTCTTTAATGTGGAAAACTACGACCTCACACCAATATCCAATTCCACTCCACAGAGTTCATTCTAGCTTTCTCCCTTTTCCATATCCTCAACTCCCTTTTCCAACAGTGGGAAACCTGGCTCCCATTATCCTGAGCATAATTATTTATCTGATCTTTCCTTCTCATCTGTAACCAATCGCCCATTACCACCATCTTCCTCTGTCAGTCCTAATGCCCACCTTGCCCCAAAGAAATGTATCTTGACAAAAGGGACAATGAGCATGGTGATCCCTTTTTTGGCTTGGTCTCCAGATTTAAAAAAAAAATCTTATCTTTTCTATTATGAATTCTCTAGTGAAAATTTCCACAACCTCCAATGGCCAGAGATGTGTGGAAGCGCTTGATAAAGGTTTAGAAGCTGAACACTTCCTAATTCATCTCAAAAGCCAAATGCCATAGCAGAATACACGAGGAGTGTATTAGTAGACACCTTTGCTCTCCTCATTTGTTGCAGACACAAAAGCCCTATATCATGAATCCCAGCCACTCCTCTATTATTTGGAAGGCCCTCTGTGAAACAAAAGGAAGAAAACATCGAGCATCTATGTTTTTCTTTGTTCGATGCATTTGGAGAATGAAGTCTGACAGTTCCCCAGTGAAGCCGTATGTACCAGATTCTTTTGTATGATGGAAGATATTGGAGGAAGATTGTAGATAGCAGGAAATTCACAAAAATGTTTTCCAATGACTAGGTGGCGTGTTGGCTGCTTTTCATGTTTTTGTCTTGGTTTGCTTTTCAGGCTCCAAGATCAAGTCTTGTTTCATTGCACCACCTGCTGGCGACGTCTCAGAATTTGTTTCTTCCAACAAAAGGCAAAAAGGCTTGTTCAACAAAGGTTAACAAATATTTTTTTTTCTCCCACCTAAAAAACTACCATTCACAGAGTTTGGGTGGTACAAATATTTCAATGCTCTTCATCTTTAATAAAACAAAAAACACTTGATTTCCAAATTTATAACAATTTTTATCTTTTTATTGTGACATATATATGCTTAAAAGTACATACTATTTTTTAAAGACTTTTTTTTTTAAAGATTTTATTTATTTATTAGACAGAGATCACAAGTAGGCAGAGAGGCAGGCAGAGGGAAAGGGGGAAGCAGGCTCCCTGCTGAGCAGAGAGCCCCTTGCAGTACTTGATCCCAGGACCCTGGGATCATGACCTGAGCCGAAGGCAGAGACTTTAACCCACTGAGCCACCCAGGCACCCCTACATACAATTTTTATATATAGTTTAAATGAAAATTATAAAGAGAATCTGTACAACTAAGACCCACATCAAGAATAAGATTGTCACCACTCTAGATAAAACTCTTCCCTGACCATAACTTTCTCCTGCCCTCCCCACGAAAGTAACCTTGATTTTGGGATAGTCATTTCAGCATGTACTACTTCTAGAACCAGAAAACAACCAAAGTATTAATTTTTTAAAATAATGCAAAAATTGGGGCACCTGGGTGGCTCACTTGGTTGAGCATCTGCCTTCGGCTTGGGTCATGATCCCAGGGTCCTGGGATCCAGCCCCATATTGGGCTCCCTGCTTGGCAGGAAACCTGTTTCTCCCTCTCCCCCTTCCCTTGCTTATGTTCCTTCTCTGGCTGTGTCTCTGTCAAATAAATAAATAAAATCTTTAAAAAAAAAGTTTAAACGCATAAACAAAGATTTTTTTAAAATTTTAAAAATAAAAAACCATTACAAATAATAATAATAATGACACTGTAATAACTTTATAGGGTAATCATTTTGTAATGTACAAAAATACTGAATCACTATGAGGTATACC
The DNA here is from genome assembly GCF_022355385.1 of Mustela nigripes. Classification (NCBI taxonomy): domain Eukaryota; kingdom Metazoa; phylum Chordata; class Mammalia; order Carnivora; family Mustelidae; genus Mustela; species Mustela nigripes. The sequence goes on from NC_081564.1 coordinate 7,248,564, forward strand.
TGCATAGGATTTTGTATGTCAATTAGATTTCAGTTAACAACAAAAAAAAGAACACGGACAGCCCCCAAAGACTCTCCCCTGCTGATTCGCAGTCCTCTTCTTTTCCCCAGAGGTCACTGCAATCCTAATTACTTTGCTTTTCCTTGTAGTTTTTTTTTTTTTTTTAAGATTTTATTTATTTATTTGACAGAGATCACAAGTAGACGGAGAGGCAGGCAGAGAGAGAGGGAAGCAGGCTCCCTGCTGAGCAGAGAGCCCGATGCGGGACGATGCGGGACTCGATCCCAGGATCCTGAAATCATGACCTGAGCTGAAGGCAGCGGCTTAACCCACTGAGCCACCCAGGCGCCCTTCCTTGTAGTTTTTACTATTTATCTTTGCATCCCTAGATAACATAGATTTGTTCTTCCTAGTTTCAAAATTTTCTAAATGAAATTATACTTTTATTTTCTTTTTGTTATTTATCTTTACCCTGGTTTTCTTTTGGGCTATCGTATATTTGCACGTGACTATCATTTGTTTGTTTTACCTGTTATGATATTCTAGAGTATGAATAGTACCTAAGGTTTACTTTGCTATCACTGATAAACAATCACGCCACTTCCTGTTTGGGATTTGCAGAACAATGCTACAATGAGCTTCGTGTCTATTTATGCTGGCACACAGCTGGGAGTTCGTTGCCAGAGGCAGGATTACTCTTACTTTTTTTTTTTTTTTTTTTTAAGATTTTTTAAATTTCGTTATTTGACAGAGAGAGAGATCAAAAGTAGGCAGAGAGGCAGGCAGAGGGAGAGGTGGGGAAGCAGGCTCCCTGCCCAGCAGAGAGGCTTGATCCCAGTACCCTGAGATCACAACCCAAGCCGAAGGCAGAGGCTTTAACCCACTGAGCCACCTAGGCGCCCCATCATGAGATTTTCTTATTAATATTTATACTTACATCCTGCTATGGCCTAAATGCTGTATCCCCCTAAATTCACATGTTGGAACCCAACGCCCAATGTGATGGTATTAGGTAGGGGGGCCTTTGGGAGGCGACTAGACCTTGAGAGTGGAGACTTCATAAGTAGGATTAGTGTCCTTACAAGAAACCCCACAGAGTTCCCACCACGTGAGGATACAATAAGAAGTCTACAACCCAAGAGAGGGCACTTGGCTGACCATGCTGATAGCCTTATTTTGGACTTTCAGCCTCCAGACTATGAGAAAGAAAACTCTGTTACAGTTTCTAATACCAGCCTGTGGTATTTTGTTACAGCAGCCTGAAGGAAGGAAGGCAGAGCCTAACATTTTGAGTAAGGAATGAGGTCCATATTATTTGCAACATGATTTCAATTTCATTCATCAATATTTTAGAAGTGTAGCTATATATTGTTGCCATATTTATATATTATTGTTAACATGCACACGCACACACATATATTTGGCCTTCAAAGTAAAAAAATATTTATTATCTTTACAGAAAAGACTTTGCCCTCTGGCTCTGGGAGGTGGGGGTCACTTTCCCTGGACAAAAGGGAAGCTCATACATTTGGAGATCTACCATCAAGGAGGAAAGGGCACAGAATTTCTGTAGCAACAAAGAATGTCCAACCATAGCCACCTGCCCACTCTAGCTGCCCATATTATCATGGCCCAGGACATGTGTGAAGACATAGGGCAAAGTCAGTATCAAATACCATAATTATATCGTAGGAGAAAATGAAGTAGGTTAGGGAAAGGACCAGTTTTTCAACCATTCACTAGGGTTAAAGGACTGACAGTTGGCGGGGAGGAGGGGGGGGTTGCAGGCTGGCTAGTTAGTAGAGCATGTAACTCTTGATCTCACGGTCCTGAGTTCAAGCCCCATGCTGGGTGTGGAGCCTACTCAAGAAAACACACAGGTTCCTAACCACCGGATTTGGTTTCAAACATTCTCAGCTTGGCACCTAACCTCCTCTCTCCCGGACTACCCTCCCCCCTGCCCCCATCCTCCGCTATGTTCATAGGACACCATCGCCCATGCTCTTTGAGGTCACCCTCCCGTTTCAGTCAAGGCAGTCTCCAAAGCTACTTTACACTATCATTCCCAGTCCAGGACCTTGCCCAGGCTAGTCCCACTCCCGGGCCCCACGGTGTGAACTTTTCAGGGGCAGGGGCTGAGTTACATTCATCTTTGAATTTCCAGTATCCAGTAAGGTGCGTTCGTATAAAACACAAGATGCTTTCCACAAATGTTTATGGAATAAAGCCGATGAAGTGACACAAGGGACTTCCAAAGCATTTACCATTTTAACGACACAAAATCACTTAGCTCGATGCAGACTTGTTTCTTCTCCGACTCTTACCGCACGTGTCTTCCAGACAGTTTCCTGACTCCTGGAACGAACGTTTCTGTGGACAAGAACACGTTCCTCTCTAATTTCTTTTCATAATACTTGCTTTCAAACTGGGCACATGGGAGGCATTCAAATCTCCCCGAGCCCTGAAGCCTTCTAGAAATACAAGAATTCATGAGGAAAAAAGGAAACTCGGGGAAAATCCTCCCTTTCCCTAAACCCTTCATTTAACACACATGTAAACAGAATAATCTTGTGAAACCTTGTTTAAATCGGCAAGGAATTTCTCTGCGATCACATTCTGGTCTTTACATTTCTACGTTGACTAGTTCTGCAGCAGGACATCTGGGACAGCGCCCCCAACATGCTTTCCCTTCAGCAACATTGGCATTTGCCGCGTTTTCTCCCTCCGCCCTTTAGGCTTTGGAATACGGCCCGCCCACTTCCGGCAGGGGCGTCCACGGCGCAGGCGCAGCTTCAAGACCCACTCAACAACCCCTCCTTCTAGTGCTTGAAGTATGCGCATGTGCAAAAAGGGGCGGGCTGCTTAATAGCGCGGGAGATTGTAGGTCCGCTGAACTCACGCGACTGTCTCCGCCTGCCTAAATAGGTGGGCGGAGCCAACTGCCTGCCCCAGGCTCAGGCGGCGCACGCGCATTTGAGTATAGGAACGTGGCGAGGGAACGAGGGCGAGCTTTTGCGCATGCTCATTCAAATGTGGCCTGAAGCTTTTCACGTAAGCACAGTCTGCGGCTTCCTTTCCTAACCAGACTCTGTCGTTTAAAGGGCCAGAGCTTTTTTTTTTTTTTTTTTTTTCTTTTTTAAGATTTTTGTTTATTTGTTTGACAGAGATCGCAAGTAGGCAGAGAGGCAGGCAGAGAGAGAGGGGGAAGCCGGCTCCCTGCCGAGCAGAGAGCCCGATGCCTGGCTCGATCCCAGGACTCTGGGATCATGACCTGAGCCGAAGACAGAGGCTTTAACCCACTGAGCCACCCAGGCGTAAAGGGTCAGAGCTTTTCCCCACCCAATTGCTTTTTTAAAAAATTAAGCATTTATGGAGATCCTGGTATGTGCCGGGCCTAATTTACATTATCTCCTGTGTGCATTTTCCAGTTTTTCCTTTTGGAAGAATTATGCTAGCATTTATATTTTTCATAAATTTCTTCTCTTGCCCCAAGTATACTATTCCCTTGGAGGTAATTCTCTGAAATGAGAGTCAGTGCGATGTTCTGGCCAGGTTCTGGCAAGGTTAACGGGTCTGAGATTGAATCCTGACTCAGCCACTTTCTTGATCTTTTCCTCTGGGTAGCTTATCTAACTTCTGTGAACCTGAGTTTGCTGACTTTTTAAAATGAGAATAAGGATTCCTACCTATCTCATAGGATTGTTGTGAAAAGTACTTTAGGGCGCCTGGGCGGCTCAGTCGGTTAAGTGACTGCCTTCAGCTAAGATCATGATCCTGGACTCCCAAGAACCAAGAACGTGTCCTGGATCAGTTCTCCCTGCTCAATGGGGAGTCGGCTTCTCCCTCTGGCCCTACCCCTTCTCTTGCACTCTCTCTCCTCAAATAATAAATAAATAAAATCTTTTATAAAAAAAGAAGAAAAGTACTTTAAAAAAATGGGAACTCCTGGGTAGTTTAGCGGGTTAAGCATCTGTCTTTTGCTCAGGACATGATCTCAGGGTCCTTGCCCAGAGAGGAGCCTGCTTCTCCCTCTCCCGCTGCCTCTTGCCCAGCTTGTGTTCTCTCTCTGTCAAATACATAAACAAAATTTTAAAAAATAATAAAAATTTTAAAATAAGAAAACTAAAGTACCAAGTACTATGCATCACACCAGCTATATGTTAAGTAAATAAATAGTAGTCATTAAGTGGAATTAATTCAGCCAGAAAATAGTTTTATAGTTTCTGTAACGTAGTTCCAGATGGTGTTTCAAGAGGGTTTACCTAATTCCCTGGATGGCTAGCAGTATGTAATGGTGCCTCTTTCCCCACAGTGCTACCAATATTACAGACCACCATTTTTACACATTTTTCGTAGTCTAGACAGTATGTAATGGTATGTCAGGTTATTTTAACTTTCATTTATTTAATTGCTAGTGAGGCTGTGCATTTTTCTTTGGGATGATTTATTAGCTGTGTTTGTTTGCCAAACAACTATTTTCAAACCCTGTAATTTCCACAGGCTTATCCCTGCAGACATTATGTTAGGTTCTAACAGAGAATTTTGCTGATCAATTAAAAAGAAAGAAAGAAAAAGAAAAAAAGAGGATTGGATAGAAAGAGAGAAATAAAACTTTCCAAGGAAGGGATAGTGACAAGAGATAAGAGCTCATCCCTAAAACAGCACTGTCTTGTAGAACTTTCTATGGTAAAGGAAATGTCCTGCATCTGCAATGTTCCATATGGCAGCCAGTTGCCACATGTGCCTACTAAATATTTGGAATATGACTAGTGTGACTGAGAAATTTTTATTTTTATTAAACTTAAATTTCCATATAAGTAGCCACCACCTTGATAGAGTAACCCTAGAGATTAGGAAAGAAGGAGAGAAAGAAAAGGGAAAGAGGCGCTCTACAAAGTCTCTTGGAAGTGGCCTCATTTTATGTGAAAGAGACTCAGGGTGCCTGGCTGACTCAGCTGGTAAAGTTTGAGATCCACGTTGGGTGTAGAGATTACTTATAAATAAATAAATATATCTTTTAAAATTTTTATTTATTTATTTGAGACAGAGATCATAAGCAGGAAGGAGGATCAGAGGGAGAAGGAGAAGCAGGCTCCCTGCTGAGCAGGGAGCCCAACCTGGGGCTCAATCCCAGGACCCTGAGATCAGGGCCCAAGCCAAAGGCAGAGGCTTAACTAACTGAGTCACCCAAGCACCCTAAGTAAACCTCTCTTAAGATAAATATAAAGGGACTCAAACTGGACTTTTGGCATTATTGCTGAAAGAGAGAGTCCCAGAGACCCCCAGTCTTGACAAGAAGTGTGTGTTTGGGGGCGCCTGGGTGGCTCAGTGGGTTAAGCCTCTGCCTTCGGCTCGGGTCATGATCCCAGGGGCCTGGGATCGAGTCCCACATGGGGCTCTCTGCTCAGCAGGGAGCCTGCTTCTCCTCATCTCTCTCTCTGTCTGTCTCTCTGCCTATTTGTGATCTCTCTCTCTTT
>NC_081564.1:7254440-7257979 GCF_022355385.1 Mustela nigripes
CTCTCTCTCTCTCTCTCTGCCTGCCTCTCTGCCTACTTGTGGTCTCTGTCTGTCAAATAAAATAGATAAAATCTTTTTAAAAAAAATCTTTCAAGCTATACGTTGATGATATTTCCACTTTTCTATATATATTTTACACTTCAATAAAAAAGTTAAGCAACGTTTGCTGCACATTGTGTTGCCCTCTTTAGGCATTACTTTCTCTGATTTTTAACTTTGCAGAATGAAAAATGAGAAACAATGGTGCCCTGTGACTCGCGCTGGACGGGTGATAGCCGCTAGAGGGCACTCATCCTGCATCGGAGACTTTTTGAAAAAACACTGGAGAGACCTCAGGAATCCTACAATTCACCCATTTAAAGTGTAAAGATTCCGTGGTTTTTAGTATGTTCACAGAGTTGAGCAGCCATCATCACAGTCAGTTTTAGAATATTTTCATCACCCCTGAAAAAAGCCCCTGCCCTTAACTATCGCTCTCTTAACTCCTCCTCCTCTTCCCTCCCAGGTAACCACGGATCTACTTTCTGTCTCTGTAGATTCTCTTATTCTGGATATTTCTGCTCATACGACCTTATATGTCTGGCTTCTTTCACTTAGCACAGTGTTTTCAAGGTTCATCCAGGCTGCAGCATGTCTCAGTGTTTCATTCCTTTTTAGGGCTGGACAATATTCCGTTATATGGATAGATGACATTTTGCTTATCCATTCATCTTTTGATGGACGTTTGAGTTGTCTCCAAGTTTTGTCTATTATATGCGCTGGAGGCTTTTGCTTGCCCTGACAGGTGGGTCCTTCCTGCCACTTCTGGAAAGATTGAGACCCAGGTTACTCAACTTCAGGAGACCCCATTCTCATTTTATCTAAAGATGGTGCTCTCAGGCAGGAGTGGCCTGCGGTGGGAATGCGCCCCCTAGAGTTGAAATCTGCAGAGCCTGCAGGCTTTCAGCCAAAGCTTTGTGCTGGGGAAAGTGAGAACAGGTCCATGCCTCCCCAAGGGGATGTTTATCTGTGAATATATGGAGGAGACCATACATACTTGGTCTGGAGACCTCAGACCACATAGGAGAGCTCTTTTCACAGCATGCTTTACAAAAGATCCTTGAGAAGAGCCCAACTAAATTCTAACCATTCAAGTCTAGCAAGTAATTATGAGACCAGGGTATTTGAAACAGGAGCCCTCAGGCTTGATGCTCTTGGCACCTCAGTGTTGGGAAGTGGCCAGTCCATAGCTCCCACTCAGGAGTTTGAGAATAACGCTACCAGGTGCTGACCCCATATGGTGAAAAATCTCATAGATTTGTAACCTGCCCATCCAGCTGGCCTGCAGATGCCGATAAACCATAATCTGCTCCACAGTTTTCTCCAGGAGACCGTTCTAGCTTCCCTGCACGAGGATCTGATTAGGAGCTGGGAAAGGGCTCCTTGCAGTGGTGGGACCAGGGCTCATGCTGTGTCTTAGACTGACCTAGGAAGAGAGGAATTTCTAGACCATGAGGCACCACTCAGCAGGTGGCAGGGTGGTTCTGGATAAAGCCACAAACCAAGGGACGATTTGTACTAGGATAGAGCCTGCTGGGACTGCTGGCCAGGTATCTGAGAAGGAGAGGAGAATATTGTGAGAAAATTATAGCCATCAGCAGCGTGACTGGCCAGCATGACTCCAGACCCTAGCTGGACCACTCATGAATTTGGGATTGGAATTCAGAAAGAGCCAATTAATTTCCTTTTTTTTTTTTAAAGATTTTATTTATTTATTTGACAGAGATCACAAGTAGGCAGAGAGGCAGGCAGAGAGAGAGGAGGAAGCAGGCTCCCTGCTGAGCAGAGAGCCCAATGCGGGGCTTGATCCCAGGACCCTGGGATGGTGACCTGAGCTGAAGGCAGAGGCTTTAACCCACTGAGCCATCCAGGCGCCCCTCCAATTAATTTCTGTAAGTGGTTATATAACCAAGATGATCTAAGGGGCAGCCATTTTCCACCACGAGCAGGAGAAAATTGAATGGAAGAGAGATGGAGAGACCAAGAGACAGGAAGAGGATGGCTTTGCTGTTTACAGCTTTCCAACGCTCTTGTATCCTTAATAAATTTCCTTTATTAGGTAGTATGAGATGGTGCTTCTAGCTGCAACTAAAAGAAACTTGGTTGAGAAAGAATTTACCAAGGGCAAGTTCTGTGTCCATCAATTTCCTCTGCTGAGAGAGACATACATCCAACAAAATAACTATAAACGATGCAGTGAGTATGGAAATGAGAGCAAAAGTCCCATTCCAGGGCGCCTGGGTGGCTCGGTGGGTTAAGCTGCCTTCGGCTCAGGTCATGATCTCAGGGTTCTGGGATCAAGTCCCGCATCCGGCTCTCTGCTCAGCAGGGAGCCTGCTTCTCTCTCTCTCTCTCTCTGCCTGCCTCTCCATCTACTTGTGATCTCTCTCTGTCAAATAAATAAATAAAATCTTAAAAAAAAAAAAAGTCCCATTCCAAAAATGAAAACAAAAAACAAGCAAACAAAATGTCGCATTCCAATGGGAATGAAGAACAAAGCAATGAAGGAGAGCCTATGGGTAATCAAAGAAAAGCCTATCAAAACAGGATTTTCTTACAAGATTGTGAAAGAGATTCATTTATTTATTTATTTATTTTTAAATATTTCTTTATTTATTTGTCAGAGAGAGACAGAGGGAGAGAGAGCGAACACAGGCAGACAGAATGGCAGGCAGAGTCAGAGGGAGAAGCAGAGTCCCTGAAGAGCAAGGAGCCCGATGTGGGACTCGATCCTAGGACGCTGGGATCATGACCTGAGCTGAAGGCAGCTGCCCAACCAACTGAGCCACCCAGGCGTCCCAAGAGATTTATTTTTTTTAAAGATCTTATTTATTTATTTGTCAGAGAGAGAGAGAGTGAGCCCACAAGCAGGTGGAGCAGCAGAGGGAGAGGGAGAAGCGGTCTCCCTGCTGAGCAGGGAGTCCAATGTGGGACTGGATCCCAGGACCGTGAGACCATGACCCTAGGTGAAGACAGACACCTAACTGACTGAGCCACCCAGGTGTCCTGATTGCTAAAGAGATTTAAAAACAGCAATACTCAGAGCACCTGTGGCAAAGTCAGTGGTGTCTGGCTCTTGGTTTAGACTCAGGTGGTGATCTCGGAGTCATGGGATTGAGCCCCACATCAGGCTCTGCATTCAGCATGGAGTTCGCTTGGGATTCTCTATTCCTTTCCCTCTGTCCCTCCTGCTGATCCTTTCTTTCTCTCTCTCAAATAAATAAATAAATCCTTGGTGCCTGGGTGGCTCAGTGGGTTAAAGCCTCTGCCTTTGGCTCAGGTCATGATCTCAGGGTCCTGGGATCGAGTCCTGCATCGGGCTCTCTGCTCGGCAGGGAGCCTGCTTCCTCCTCTCTCTCTGCCTGCCTCTCTGCCTACTTGTGATCTCTGTCTTTCAAATAAATAAATAAAATCTTTAAAAAAAAGAAAGACAGACAATAAATATGTGTATACACACACACACACACACACACACACACATGACAGTGCTACACCACATG
>NC_081564.1:7258079-7315550 GCF_022355385.1 Mustela nigripes
CCTGCATCGGGCTCTCTGCTCGGCAGGGAGCCTGCTTCCTCCTCTCTCTCTGCCTGCCTCTCTGCCTACTTGTGATCTCTGTCTTTCAAATAAATAAATAAAATCTTTAAAAAAAAGAAAGACAGACAATAAATATGTGTATACACACACACACACACACACACACACACATGACAGTGCTACACCACATGAAACAGTAATGAGGTTGGGGAAATAGGAAAATAGGTTGTGAAGTAAACATAGAGATTCCAGGTTTTTTTTTTTTATTTATTTGACAGAGAGACACAGCGCGAGAGGGAACACAAATAGGGGGAGTGGGAAAGGGAGAAGCAGGCTTCTCTCCGAGCAGGATGCAGGGCTTGATCCCAGGACCCTGAGATCAGGATCTAAGCTGAATGCAGATGTGTAACGACTGAGCCACCCTGGTGCTCCAAGAGATTCCAGGTTTTTTTGGTTTTTGGTTTTTTTAAGATTTTATTTATTTATTTGACAGACAGAGATCACAAAGTAGGCAGAGAGGCAGGCAGAGAGAGAGGAGGAAGCAGGCTCTCTGCTGAGCAGAGAGCCCGATGCGGGGCTCGATCCCAGGACCCTGGGATCATGACCCAAGCCGAAGGCAGAAGCTTTAACCCACTGAGCCACCCAGGCGCCCCGAAATTCCAGTTTTAAATACGGTGGTCCAGGCACATGTGCCTGGCTCAGTTGGTACAGCACGTGACCCCTGATATCATCCCAAGTTAGGCATAGAGATTACTTTAAAAAAAAAAAAAAAAAAAGTGGTCCAGCAACTCCTTACTGAGGTGATGATGTTTGAATAAAATCTTGAAGAAGATGGGGCTCCTGGTTGACTCGGTTGTCAAGCGTCTGCGCTCCGCTAGGGTCATGATCCCAGGGTCAGCGGGAAGCCTGCTTCTCCCTCTCCATCTGCCCTGCTTGTGTTCCCTCTCTTGATGTGTCTCTTTCTGTCAAATGACTCAATAAAATCTTTAAAAACAACAACAACAAGAAGACACCTTGAAGAACAGGAAGGAATGATCTAGACTGCTATCTGTAGGAAGAGATGTCCTGGCAGAAGGCACAGAAGAGACAAAGGCCCTGAGGCAGGAACATGCCCAGCATTTTCCAGGAACAGCAAGGAAGCAAGTGCGTGGCTGGAGCAGAGGGAGCCTGTGTGCCTGAAGTCGGGGACAGGGTCAGAGAGGAAAGGGTTGGGGGGGGCAGGTGACTGGGAACTCTGAAGGCCACTAAGGGGACTATAGCTCTTACTCTGAGTGACAGCGGAGCCACAGTAAGGATGTGAACCAAGGAGAGGAGTGAGGGGTGAGGTGGGCTGACCTGTGTGTCTAAAATACAAGCATCTTTGGAGCGCCTGGGTGGTTCAGTAGATTGAGCCTCTGCCTTCAGCTCAGGTCATGGTCTCAGGGTATTGAGATCGAGCCCCAAGTCCGGCTCCGCAGGGAGTCTGCTCCCCCCATCCCCTCCCCGCCCCCCACCCCGCTCTCTCTTCTTACTTGTGATCTCTCAGATAAATAAAATCTTTAAAATAAAATACAAGCATCTTCGAGAGGTGGAGGGTCTGAATAGCTTCTCTTTGATTCTTAAAGGTGTCTAGGAGAGGCCCTCCCCAGCAACAGGAGTAAGAACGAGAGTGGTTAGTTTTCCCTTCAAATGTTGCCGCTTTGTGTTCGGAAAACCGCAGAGAAGTATTTAACCCTTTCCGGTCTGCTCGGGGTGCAGAATTTGCCCTGGGGATCCCCACATGGGGAGGGCAGTATCCTCCCCAGGCACCCCTGGGCGCACGCTCTGCGGATGCCGGGTCTTCGGGCTCGCCCGCCAGCCCTTTGCTCAGCGGGCCGATGAACCGGGCTGCACTGGACCTGCACAGGCCCTAAGACGTCCTTCCCCACGCCAGCGACTCTGCACCCTCCCCGCCGCGCAGCAAGCACACGGTCTCGGCAGGAAGGGGCGGGCTCTGCCGGCGGCTTTGCTGGGGCCCCGCGTTGCCATAGCGACCCCCGCCGGGCAGGGGACGCCTGAGCCAGCGCCGCGCTCTGTTACTGAGGCTGGAAGCGGAGACCCCATCGCTCGGGTCTACAGAGCTGCCGATCCAGGCTCCGCCCCGCAGGTGAGCGGGCTCAGGTGAGCTGGGGCAGGTGGGTGGGGTGGGAGTTCGGGGTGACCCCCCCTGCGTCTGGGCCCCGCCCCTCCACCTTCCACTGTGGCTGATTTATTATTTAGAATCAAAACAACCGGGCACGGTCCGCGCGCCCCTCCTTACAAGGCTTTCTTTTCCTATCGGTAGCTCCCGTATTAAGACCGTAACCTCCTCTTGAACAGAAAACCCTTGCTCCCAAGAAAGAGTGGGACAGAGGGTGATTTTATATTACCCTGATGAGGCATTAAGTAACATCCAAAGACATCATTAAAAAGTTATTAGGTTCTAGGTTGGTTCCATTACACTTCTGAGAAAACCAAGGAGAAAGTGTCAGTTCGGCGCTAATTAACACCTTTCTGAACATTGGCTAATCTCGACTGTAAGCCACTGATATCTAGCTAAGACGTAAGGTGGCCTCTTTATAGTATTTTTATTTTTACTCTGCTTCCCCCTTAAGGTATTGGATACTGGTTTTCCATTTATAGTAAGGATATGTAGTTTCTTTCTTGGATAAATATATTGATTTTTTAAAGTAAATTAATTTACATATAAAGATTCGCCGTTGTACAGGTGGTACTAGGAAATGGGAGAAAAAAAGGAAAACGTTACATTTAGGACCTGAGACGGTTTCCTTCCTCTCAGCTTTTGCCCTGACTGTTTTCTTGGCGGGGAGTGATTTACCCTGTTCGTAGGCATGATTGTCAAGATACGCGCCAGCCCTCTGGTTGGTCAGCCTGGTCAGACTCCTGGAGACCCTGCTAGAGCCCCACAGAAGGAACTCCTTGATATGTGCACCCAGTGTAAATGAAAAAGAGGGGGGCGCCTGGGTGGCTCAGTGGGTTAAGCCTCTGCCTTCCACTCAGGTCATGATCCCAGGCCTGAGATGGAGCCCCACGTCAGGCTCTCCATTCAGCGGGGAGCCTGTTTCCCCCCCCCCCCTCTCTGCCTGGCTCTTTGCCTATTTGTGATCTCTGTCTGTCAAATAAATAAATAAAATCTTTTTTAAAAATTGTAAAAAATGAAGAAGGGGGCCCTCACTCCTAAAGTATTAAGAATTTAAAAACAGTGCCAGCCAAGGAGTAAATCAAGCATGGGCCCTTCTAAGTGTGGGCCCTGTTCGACTGCACAGGTTGCACACCCATGAGGCTGGCCATGGGTAGGTGGATGCCTGGGACACCATGATCTGAAACCTGCTCAGCCCAAAGGTAATTAGCTCAGCACCTCTTATGCTGATGGTTAAATATCTCACTCAGCACCTGGTGCTAGCGCCACAGGCATGTGTGTGTGTGTGTGTGTGTGTGTGTGTGTCCCCCAAACCCATGGAGCAGGAAACAGATACCCATGATTGGGGGAGACCATCTTTATCACCTTGCACGAGCCCCCTGGAGACAGACAGATAGACATGAATGTCTGCACTAGAGATCTTGGAGACATGAAGAACACAGGTGGGGGACTCCCAGCATAAAGAGAGACCCTAGACCACCCAAAGTTTCTCTGCAACGCCGTCAGGCACGGCAGGAAGGAGAGCCCCGGTCTGATGGAGAAACCTAACCAGGTAATAAGGCAGACAAGTAGAGTATCCGGGCAAAGGTCAGAGGTCAGAGGTAGAAGGATGAGCAGCCATCCTGATGTTCCTGGGACTGTCCCAGTTTTAGTACCGGAGTCCAAGTTCCTAGGAAACCCCTCAGTCCTAGGCAAATCCAGACAGTTGGTCACCCTATGGGCAGTATCTCTAGTTGGTGGGCTCTCCTGACAGCTTTTTTTTTTTTTTAGATTTTATGTATTTATTTGACAGGGAGAGACAACAAGAGATGGAATGCAAGCAAGGGGAGTGGAAGAGGGAGAAGCAGGCTTCCCGCTGAGCAAGGGGCCCGATGCTGGGCTCGATCCCAGGACTGGGATCATGACCTGAGCAGAAGGCAGATGCTTAATGACTGACTGAGCCACCCGGACCCCCCTTCCCTGACAGCTTCTAAAGCCAGGCGCTGGCTAGAGTGCTAGAAATAGCACTCTCTAACAGATAAGGCAGGACCAAAGGGGTTGCAGTGTTGGGTACTGGGGGCCAGGAAGGTGTCCCTGTAGGCTGTGTGGTAGTGGCTACCTGCAGGCCCAGAGTGGCCTGGTTATCCCCCCCTACCTCGGCCACCCGCTTCTCTCCTGCAGTGGATCCCAGTGCACAGCACTGGGGCCTCCAGAAAAAGCTCCAGCCTTAGGCCAGCATCCACACGGATTGGTCATACTCGTTATTAAATATATGACTGTCAACCACCGGTGAGGGACAGCTTCTTCCTGACGCCATCACAAACCCCCTCTTCTACTGGTTTCCCTGGGTTCCCAAGCAATTGTGTCATCAGACCTACCTCAGCGGGACCCTAGAGATAGATGCAAAGGAGGTGACAGGCAAGGGTCAGTCCAGCACAGAAGGGTCACCCTCAAGGGGCTGCTTGCTCATCTGCCCGGGGACTCAGAACATACATGACTCATGTCATTTGGGCTCAGACAAGCACATCCCCAGGAAGCCCCAGGATCCTGGCACTACTAGGGGTATACTGAGCCCCTGATGTCCCTAACGCTTTGCCAGCACCCCCTGGCCCCACAGAAGCAGGCAACATGCCTATCTCCAAGTGCTTGAAGAAGTCGGAGCCCGTGTGGAAGGGATGGGACCGGAAGGCCCAGAAGAACGGACTGAGACACCAGGTGTACGCGGTCAATGGTGACTGCTATGTGGGCGAGTGGAAGGACAACATGAAGCATGGTGAGTGGGGCCTTCAGGAGTCCGGGTGGCTAGTGTGGAGTCTGGGCCATGGTGGGTGACTGGGACTTGACTGGGGCCAAGGAAGTCACTGGCAGAGCTCCCTGGGGACATAAGATATGTCCCCAAGGCTCCCTCAAGGGTAGAATGCCATTGACCTGGGCCAGCGAGGGGTCTCCACACGCTGGGGCTCTGGAACCAAACTCAACCCTGACTTCAGATGAGCAAAGACCTCAGGGACCAGCAGGGGACAAAGTGGTCTTGAGACACCATCCATAACCAGGGCTAGGGCTCTGGGGACTCCAGTACATGGCCTGACCTCTGAGACCTGGGCTAAACATGGGGCTGGCAGGAAGAAAAGGTGCCCCCCCCCCCCGGCAACCAGCTCGCAGTAGGGATTCAAATAGCTCTGACGTGGGGGTCTCACCAGCAGGGGGGTAGGGAGGACACACACACATACACTCACACACAACTAGCTGGGGCTTTAACTGCAACTTTTTTTTTTTCTTTTTTTAAGATTTTATTTATTTATTTAAGAGAGAGAGAGAGAGAGCATGAGCAAGAGGGAGGGGCAAAGAGAGAGGGAGAGACAGACTCCGGGACTCTGGGATGATGACCTGAGCCAAAGGCAGACGCTTAACGGACTGAGCCACCCAGGCATCCAACTTTATTATTATTTTTTAATATTTTATTTATTCATTTGTCAGAGAGAGAGAGCACAAGCAGGCAAAGTGGCAGGCAGAGGCAGAGGGAGAAGCAAGCTCCCCACTGAGCAAGGAGCCTGATGCAGGACTCGATCCCAAGACGCTGGGATCACGACCTGAGCTGCAGGCATCGGCTTAATCAACTGAGCCCCCCAAGCATCCCTACAGGCATCCCACTTTAACTGCTACTTTAACCAGCAAATGGCATGGGGTTCCTGGTGACACAAACTAACCCCTGAAGAAAAAGAAGTGGTTTTTAAAAAAATTCTATTTATTTAGGGGCACCAGGGTGGCTCAGTCAGTAGAGCATATGACTCTTGACCTTGGGGTTATAAATTTGAGCCCCATGTTGGGTGTAGAGAGTACTTAAAAATAAAATCTTTTTTTTTTTTTTAAGATTTTATTTATTTGACAGGCAGAGATCACAAGTAGGCAGAGAGGCAGGCAGAGAGAGAGAGAGAGGGGGAAGCAGGCTCCCTGCTGTGCAGAGAGCCCGACGCGGGACTCGATCCCAGGACCCTGAGATCATGACCTGAGCCGAAGGCAGCGGCTTAACCCACTGAGCCACCCAGGCGCCCCAAAAATAAAATCTTTTTTTTAAAAGATTTATTTATTTATTTATTTCAGAGAGAGAGAACGAGAGCATGAGTGGGAGGGGAGAGGGAAAGGGAGAGAGAATCTCAAGTGGACTCCACGCCGAGCACAGAGGCCGATGAGGGGCTGGGTCTCACGGCCCCGAGATCATGACCTGAGCGAAACCAAGAGTTGGATGCTTAACTGACTCCGCCATCCAGGCGCCCCTTAAAAATAAAATCTAAAAAAAAAAAAAAAGTTTTATTTATTTAAGTGATTTCTACACCCAACATGGAGTTTGAACTCATGACCCTGAGATCAAGAGTCATGTGCTCTTCCAACTTAGCCAGCCAAGCGCCCCAAGAGAAACAAGCTTTTATTAAAAAAAGATGGTATGGCTTCTCAAGCAGGTTTTGTAATTCCAGATCCTATGCTTTTTTTTTTTTTTTTTTAAGATTTTTATTTTATTATTTATTTGACAGACAGAGACCACAAGCAGGCAGAGAGGCAGGCAGAGAGAGGACGGGAGCTGAGCAGAGAGCCCGATGCAGGGCTCGATCCCAGGACCCTGAGATCATGACCTGAGCCAAAGGCAGAGGCTTTAACCCACTGAGCCATCCAGGTGCCCCCAGATTCTGTGCTCTTAACCACTTTTCTCTCGTGCCTTCCTGAGTGAAGTACTTTGGAGTCCAGAAACCTGGGTCAGAATCTCGGCTCCACCAACAATGACCTTGAGTGACTAATTACCACGCTCTGAGCCTCAGTGTCCCATTCGGTAAAATGAGAAAATGCCTGTTGGTAAAGATAAGAGATGACATCTACTAAATGCATAGCCCGGGGTCCGTGCAGAAGGGTCTGTGAGTGTTTGAGGGCAGAGCACGGCAGGGATCACTACTACTCGGAACCATCCTCATCCAAAAGCACTCCGAAGCTGCCGCCGTCTAGCGTGTGACTTTAGGTAAGTCATCTCCCATTCTATGGATCTCAGCGGCCTCACCTGTGCTGTTAACTTGTGGGTTGACATGGCATACTGATGTGAGTCCTGCCTCCCCTAGGACCTCAGAGGCATAGACTGGGTTGAGGCTCTAGAAAATGGAGCTGTAGGAGAATCCTAATCGAGCCTCCCCTCTCTTCAAGACATACCTTTGACCAAGCCGACAGGGACTGCTGTGGTGTCAGCGGACTGGAAGCAGTGAAGAGAGTCGTCATCATGCAAGGCAAGGATTGGGTGGCCACGGCTTCCCTGGACTGCTCCTGCCTTCACTCCGCTAACCCCTACAGCGCTCCTGGCCCACATCAGGCTCTGTACTGGGCATCTGGCAAGATGCCAAGCCTCAGGTGGCTCCAGGCTCGCAGGGAACCTGCACAATAAATAGTATCCCATTTTACAGATGAGGAAACTGGAGCTCAGAGAGGAAATGACTCACTGAGGGTCACATGGCTAAAAGAGGTGGCATCAGACTGTATGGGGTAAATGACATGGAGGTAGAAGCCAGCCTCCCAGAAAAGAAAGCAAACATGCTGTCTCCAGACTTCACTGACTACATACACTTCATGACGGAGAAGGAGGGTGGGGAGGACTATAAAGCTATGGCCTGGGGTGAGAAGAATTAGTGTCAACATACCCAGAAACAGATTCGGAGTAAGACCAACGTCTATAAGCGATTTTACCCTTCCCCGATTGGGTAAGAGTGGCAAGCCTTCCTCGATTCCTTGCAGAGGAGTAAGATGGAGATGCCTCCTCCTGGACCAGAGAGGGAAGAAGCTGTGGCTCCATCACACACACACACACACACACACACACACACACACACACACACACCTCTCTCTGGGGAAGGAACTAGTCTCCCAGAGGTTTCTGAGGGCCCTGGGAAAAGCCAGAACCTGCTGTTTTCAGAGTGGGTAGTTTGTTTATATATAGTCTGCACATAATAAAACAAGGCTATTTTACTTCAAAAAAAAATTAAAAATAAAAATAAAAGGGGTGGCATCAGGATATGAAGGGGATCCGAGAGGAGGCAGGAAAGCGGCCATGAGAACAGAGAGAGGCGATGTCTGAGCGGAGCGCACATGGGTAGGGATTAGCCCGGCAGAAGGGCCTGTCTTCTAGGTAGTGGACTCAGAATGGAAGGATTGTGGGGGAGGGGTATTAAGTCTTGCTCAAGGAACAGACTGGAAGCCAGTGTGCCCAGAGCAGAGAGGGGGAGGACAGAGAGTGGGCACACCAAGTAGTCTGACCATAAAAAACTTCATTTAAGTGGTAAATTTGCCTTTATCCCAGAGGCAAACAGTCTCATTGGACCAACTCAGATCACATGCCCTTCACTCAACCAATCACAGTGGCCCGAGCTGGTTGACTGGCGTGGCCAGGGGGAGGAGCCAGATCCACGCAAACCTTCGAGACTGAGAGCTCAGGAGAGGCTGGTTGCCCAAAAGAAATAAACCTTGTAAAAGAGGGACAGGCAGAAAAACCGGGTGAGGGCTCTACCTCAAGGGCACAAATAATTGGTAATATCGTTTGTATTTGCAGACACTGTTCTAAGTGTTTTCCTTATATTAATGAATGTAGTGATCAGAACAACTCCATGAGATAGTCTCATCCCCATTTTACAGAGGAGGAGCCTGAGGCCCAGGGAGTTAAGTTACTCGGCCAAGATTAAAAAACTCACAGGGACAATGTTAGATTTGTTCCTGAGCTACTAAGGACCAAGACACGTATTAGCCCATATAGGTACTCCACAAATATTTTATTGATCTCTTTGTTCAACAAATGTCTTTGTTTTACATGTGTTGGTCACCTCCAACTTGCCAGATCCTGTTCCGCAGTGCTGGGAATAGAGCAGTGAACAAAACAGACCAAAGTTTGTGACCTCATGGAGTGCACATTCTCATGGAGAGCTAGACAACAGACAAAAAATGACAAATAAGTGAATCATCTGATATGTTAGGAGCTGATAGGTGATATGGAAAGAAACAGAGCAGGGAAGGGGCGCCTGGGTGGCTCAGTGGCTTAAGACTCTGCCTTCGGCTCGGGTCATGATCTCAGGGTCCTGGGATCGAGACCCACATGGGTCTCTCTGCTCATTGGGGAGCCTGCTTCCCCCTTTCTCTCTGCCTGCTTCTCTGCCTACTTGTGATCTCTGTCTGTCAAATAAATACATACAATCTTGAAAAGAAAAAAAAAAAAACAGAAACAGAGCAGGGTAAGGGGGGTAGGACAGACTTGTGACTTTATATGGGATGGTCAGGGAAGGTCTCACTGAAAAAATAGATTTGAATGGAGATTTGCAGGAGGTAGGGAGTGATTGAAATTTACAGAAGAGCATTCCAGGACGAAGGACAGGTAGGTACAAAGGCCCTGATGCAGAAGCATATCTGGTGGGTTCCTTGACTAGCACGGCAGCCACAGTGGTTGGAGGACAGTCTAGAAGTTGGGAGTGGAATTCACAGTTGAGGCTGGAATGATAGGACATAGGTCTCCATGTGTGTTTCTGAGAACTGAAGAAATACGCAGAACATTTTCTAGAAAATCTGGCCATCTCGTATAACCTTTGAGTATCATTTAAAGATGAAACTTATTTTTAAAAGAGATGAAATTCATTATTATTAAGAGAAGAAGGAGGGGCAGATTTCTACTTGGGGGTTGCTGTATCAATCTGGCGTTAGGGCAAACAGCTGGAGAACTGTTATTTGTAGAAATGGAACTTTCTTGGAGTTCTCACTGGCACTGGGGGTCTAGAGACAAGGCACAGTCCCTGACTCAGCCCTTGAGAAAGTCATCAAGTCTTCTAGGGGCCCCTGAGGCCAAGGCAGACCCAGCACCTGCCCCAGCCCCATGGCTGCATGTCTGCAGTGTCGGCCCATCTGTGTGTCATCAGGAAAAGGAACACAGATCTGGAAGAAGAAAGGAGCCATCTATGAGGGAGACTGGAAGTTTGGGAAGCGAGATGGCTATGGCACCCTCAGCTTTCCTGACCAAGAGATGGGAAAGCCCAAGAAAGTATACTCTGGCTGGTGGAAAGATGATAAAAAATCGGTGAGTGGTTCCTGTATTGCCCCAGGATGTGGACCGGGCTGAAAGCAGACTGTGTGTATGTGTGTGTGTGTGTGTGTGTGTGTGTGTGTGTGTGTGTGTAGGGGGAACAGTCAGAGAGTCCTGAGAGAAAAGGGAGGAGGGTGGAGGAAGGAGAACAAGAGTACTGTGTGCGTGGGAGAAGGAAGGGGTGGGAAATCATCCAGGCTTCTTAGAACAAAACCCAGGAAACAGGAAGCAAGAGGAGAGGGCCCGGGGAGGAGCCCATGAACTCTCTTGGCACAGGAAACCAGCCAGGTTGTGTGGGGGCCAAGTCTCCTCCCCCCCTGCCCCACTCGTTTCCTGGCTTTCTTTTCCCTGGGCATTCCTTTCTAAGAATCCCCCTTCTGTTGGACCGGCACAAGAGGGGGTAGGAAAAGTGGGAGCAAGAAAGCAGAGGCCACACCCTTGGCCACAGGACAAGAGAGGAAGGTCCTGGAGGTAGAAGCCAGCCAGAGGCATGTCCTCAACTGAGAAATGCCTGAACCCTCCCGGTATCCCACAACCCGCTCACAAAGTCATGGTCATCATCATTCTTATTTTACTGATAAGGAAACAAGCCCCAAGAGGTGAAGTGCCTTGCTTGAGGTCACACACTGCTGGCGAGTGGTAATTGGATTTTGGGATCTCTGAGCTCAAACTGTTTACTGGCCAGTGGGGAAAGAGAGCCCAAAATAAACAATTCACTTACAATTTGGTGTTTAGGATAGAGGTTTTCCCAGGGAGCCCACTTGGGTTGAGAATTCAGGGCAGGCTTCCTACAGGAGGTAATACCAAAAGGTGCAAAGAGTTAACCAGGGAGAACAAAAAGGAGAAGGGGAAGTAGCAAAGTAGTCAGAAGTAGCAAAGAATATGTCAAACAGGGGCGCCTGGGTGGCTCAGTGGGTTAAAGCCTCTGCCTTCAGCTCAGGTCATGATCCCAGGGTCCTGGAGTCGAGCCCCGCATTGGGCTCTCTGCTCAGCAGGGAACCTGCTTCCCTTCCTCTCTCTCTCTGCCTGCCTCTCTGCCTACTTGTGATCTCTCTCTGTCAAATAAATAAAATCTAAAAAACAAACAAACAAACAAAAGAATATGTCAAACACCAAGGTGTGTGTGCCCACAGGGCTGGGGGTGAGGAGAGGGGTAGATGGGGGCCTTGAAGGTTTTGTGAGGAATCAGGATTTTGAGGGGTAGATTTGGGGGCTGCTTAACCCAACTTCCTTAAGGTGTGCTCTGCGGGGAGTCCATGGTTCTCCGTGGTTGGACACTGAGTGTGGTGTTCATTTTTCTGGGGAGAAAGGCCATAACTTTGATCTGATTCTCAGAGGCATCTGCGACTTTTAACAGGGTCGAATCAGAGATGAGGAGAAGGGGCAAACATGATCAGATGAGCGATGTAAAGATCCTTCTAGCTGCTTCACCGAAGATGCGTGCGGAGGGGAGAACGGGAGAGTGGAAGAGGGGGACCAGTGAGGAGGGGAGAAACGGAGGTGGTAGCAGTGGGGTGGAGGGGAACGGAGAGCTTGAGGAGCTTTTTCAATGCCCGACCATCAGTTTGGGATGTAGGGCTGAGGGAGGTAGCAGGGAAGTAGTCCAGGTGTGTGGCTTGGGTGCCCGGGAAGATAGGGGTGGCTTTTCTAGCGGTGGGGGGCGCCGTGAACAGGGACACCTTCGTGCTTTCAGGGCTATGGGATTCAGTTTTTCGGACCCAAGGATTATTACGAGGGTGAGTGGTGTGGCAACCAGCGCAGCGGATGGGGCCGCATGTACTACAGCAACGGCAACATCTACGAGGGCCAGTGGTTGAACGACAAGCCGCATGGGGAAGGCATGCTGCGTCAGGGTAAGTGACCCGCCCCGCCCCGCCCCGCCCCGTCCCAGCCAGCCCCGCCTCCCCCCAGCCAGCCCCGCCCCCATGGCCTCCTGGTCACGCCCCAGGGGCAGTCCCGGTTAGGCCACGCCCCGACCACGTCCAGCCCCTCTCCAGCTCAGCTCCCGGTCAGGTGAATGACGGGACCAGATCCCTGCCCTCAGGGACTTTCTGTTCTAAAGGGGAGCCTAACAAGACACATCAATTAAAACATTTCCTTACGGTCAGTAATTCTAGCCTAAGCCTAACACAGCACGGAGCTCATTTAATCCTCACTACAGTTCCATAAGATGGTACTATGACCATCTCCACTTCACAAATGAACTGAGCCACAGAGAGGTTAAGTCGCTCGCTCGAGATTAACATAGTCTGTTCATTGTGAGGTCAAAAGTGCTAAGCGATATCCCTTTAAAATAGGGAAAAATAAATAAAAAAAATAGGAAGGTGTGTTGGAGAATGACAAAGGAGTTGGGGACAGGGGCTATCTAGACAGACTTAGGGTCAGAGAATGTCTCTGACCACGTGATGTTTGGACATAGGACCTGAAGGAAGAGAAGGAGCCTGATAAGCACTTAGCTGGAATATTCCTAGAGAGAGCAAAGAGTCATGCGTAAACCGCCTTAGCGTCAGGACTTAACCCATTCTCTATGTAGCAACCAGCATGAACTTTGGCAGATTGGACCGTATTGCTAACCTGCTTTCAACTTTTCCATAGCTCCCCCTGACCCTCAGAGTTCAGAGTGTGGTCTGCAGGGTCTGCAGTCCTGTAGTTGTGTCGCCCACCCCACGTCCCCTGGGAATCCCTCAGTTTCAGCCTTACTCATTTTCGTTCAGTTCCTCCCACGCTTTTTGCCTCACGGCCCTTGCACTGCTGCAATGGAAAGAAGATCCTCCATATCTTTGCACTGTCTCCTCCTCAGAGAGGCCTCCCCCGTTTTCATACCACTAGTGCATATTCTCCTCCTTATCCTCAGCACCTGCTTCCTTTCTTTTTAGCACTAGGTGTATAATCTTGGGCAAGTTTTCTCCTCTCCATGCCTCAGTTACCTCACCTGTAAAATGGGAATAATAGTACCTAAAAAGCAGTACTACTGTGAGCAGACATGTAATAGGCTATTTATAAAGATAATGTCATTGTCTCTCCAGACTGTGACCTGGACCGCGCATCTATTTTGCTCCCCATTGTTTCCCCAGTACCTGGTACATAGTAGGTGCCCTTGATGAGGACACAAAACTGAGCTCAGTCTCCCGAAAACTGAAGACTCCAATTTCCAATGAGATTTGGCCAAACTGAGGCATTAGATCAGCTGAGGAGGGCTTATGCCAGCCACTTCTGTCATTCTCAACCCCCCATGCACCCAGCTCTGTGCCTGCTTTTAGTGAGCATCTACTAGCAATAGCCCACACAGTGAGCGTCTGCTGCAGCCACATGTAGTGTAAGGGTTCTTAGTGCATCATTTCTAGTGGCCTGGACTCTGGAGCCTGTCTGCCTGGGTTCAGGTTCAAATCCTGGATCAAGCTCTTACTAGCTACGTGACCTCGATGCAATGTGCTCAAACTTAAACTCTCTGTGCTTTGGTTTTCTCATCTGTAAATTAAGGATAAAAATAGGACTTAACTAGGGTTGAGAAGGTTAAATGAGGTTTGTAAAGTGCTGAGCGTGGTGCCAGACACATAATGATAAGTGCTCAGCAATATTACTAGCTCATACTAGCAGGTGTCAGCAGACTACGATCCTTGGACTAAATCCAAACTCAGCTCAACACATGTTTTTGTAAGTAAAGTTTTATTGGCACACCAGACTTGCTCATTCATTTACACATCGTCCACGGCAATGGCGGAGTTGTGGCAGAGACCCTGTGCCCCACAAAGCCGAAAATCCCGGCTGACCCTTTACAGAAAAAAGTTTGCTGACCTTTCATCTGGAGTGTATCCAGTAATCTCAGTCCTTTCCGTGAACCCACGTATTTAATCTCCACAACAATTCTATGAGGTAGGGGCCTCTGTTATCCCCATTTTACAAATGAGGAAATGAGACAAAATGCTTGCGACTTGCCCGAGATCCCATGGCTGTAAGGGTCTGAGCTGAGAAGCGCTGGCTTTATTAGTATTCCTTTTATGCCAACACCACCATCCGCCGAGCGGGAGCGTGAATTCATGATTAAGAGCATGGGCTCCTGGGATGAACAGACCTTGGCTTCAAATCTTGTCTCTGCCGCGCATCCTAGCTCTGTGACCTTGAGCAAGTCAGTCAGACTCCCTGAGCTTTTCAAGCCCCATCTGTAGAAAATGGAGTCGGTTATCCTTCATAGAACTGTTTTTGGGAGGAGTGAGTGAGGTCAGAAACATAGCAAAGAACCAGGCACAGAGTGAATGCTGGAAAAACATTGTCTATTCATACTGTGAGCTATGACTTTTTTTTACAAATAGGATGTTGTTCATCCAAGTTCAGCTAAGTCGTGGAGGCCAGACGTGGACCGGGTCTGATTCTGGAAGTCAATGACACCCCCACCCCACCCTCCACCCCACTGTGGGGGCCCTGATGGTTATAGATCAGTCCGCCCAGACCGAAGGCAGCCCAGCCCGGGGCACTCTAGTCAGCTTGGTTTCCTTCTGGCTTCTCCGCGGGCACAGGGTCTGATGGGCAGAGGATGTGTGGAGGGGCCAGCTTGGTAGTCTGGTCTGGTCAGGTGTGCCCAGCACCCATGTGACCCTGTTCTTTCCCCCCAGAGAACGGGAACCGCTATGAGGGTTACTGGGAGAGAGGCATGAAGAATGGGCCAGGCCGTTTCTTCCACCTGGACCACGGTCAGCTGTTCGAAGGCTTCTGGGTGGATGACGTGGCCAAGTGTGGCACCATGATTGACTTTGGACGTGACGAGGCACCCGAGCCCACCCAGTTCCCCATTCCTAAGGTGGGCACACCCAGAGACAGAAAACGGTGCCCCCGCAGCCACATCCAGCCTGGCTAGGCCTAGCCCAGCCCAGCCAGGGAACAGACAAGGTTTTGTTCTCAGTCGGGGCATCCCCATGGAGACTGGCAGCAGCCCACAAGGCAGACAGCACCTCCAAAGTAGGCAGTGCCTCCAAGGCTGGCAGCCTGCGCCTCCCATGCTCCCCAATCCAACCCCTTATTGTTTCCCTCCAGATCAAAATTCTGGACCCTGATGGCGTGCTGGAGGAAGCCATGGCCACGTTCAGGAAGACAAAGGAAGAAGACTGATGCCAGGTGAGGGCCGGGCCTGCTCCCCAGCCTCCGATGTGGTTGAGGCAGCTCCTGGGGTCTCCTTTGGCCAAGGAATTCAGGGGCAGGAACAGAGGGTGGGTTTCTTGCCTCCTGCAATCCAGCCGGTTCGTGCTGGTTCCTTCCCTTCAAAACTCATTTCCTTGAAGACCAGTTTGCTCCTGAATGCCCTTGAGTAAGGTGGTTTGGCCCAGGCCGGCACCTCACATCTGTCCCAGCCCCTCGGGGTGTGGGGGTCAGTGCAGTTTGAGGACAGGGCGTTGGTACAGCATCTTGGAGTCGCCAGCTCCCACCAGCCCCTTGCCCCCGCAGGGAACACACCAGAGCTTTCCGGAGAAATTCAAGTCCGTCACCCAACTGCTCAAACCGGTGCAGCTTCTGCAGGAGGAGCGAGTGGTGACTCGGGGCACACCCTTGGCACCCTCAGAGGGCACCTCACTCCTCCCAGCACTGGGTAACCCTCTCTCCAGCTGGCTTTCGGGGCCCTCTTGTTACAGCCTTCATTCTCGGTCACCGTTCCTGAGAGCAGGAGTATAAAGGAGAACCTGGTGGCATAGGCCCAGGGCTTGCGCTGTGTGATTGGGACGGAGGGGGTGCAGCTCTGGGAGGGACTTCAGGTGAAGAGGGAAGGCATCCCCGCGGGCTGCAGAGATTTCCCCTGGGGGAGAAAGAGGAGAAGGGCCTCTGGTCACAGTGGCCACTGAGATTTGGGGTTGAGAGCCGACTTGGCTTCTCAGCCTAACACAGGAGTGCTCGACCTTGGGATCCCGTGCGAGCTTTACAAGCTACAGACACCCAGGTCCCACGCCCAGACTCTCGTCTGTCTGGGATGAGGCCTGGGCCTCCAGAAATTTCCCCAGACGATACTAAGGTGCAACTGCATCTAGAACCCCTGATTTATTTGTGACCCTAAGCAAGTGACGTTAGTTGCCCCATCTGTAAAATGGCACTTAGGAGATCTCACAGGGGTGTTTTTAAGGATTTGGTAACAGATATAATAACAACAAATAACATGTATTGGGGTTAATTGTGCAGCAGAGATCTGGAAGAGCTTTGCATAATTCCAGGCAACATTCTTCAAGATAAAAGAGACTCTTACATAATGGGTAGGAATATGAGCTCGGCAGTCAGGCTGCCTGGGTGTGAATCTCAGCAGTGATTTAGGAGCTGTGTGTTCTCGGATAGGGCACCCAACTTCTCTGTTCTCTCTGTTTCCTCCCCTCAAATACAGGGCAATCGTGGTCCTCGCCACCCCCCAGGTTACTGTGGTTAACATGAACATGAAATAAGACGTGTTCCTAATGCAAGAGATCCTGTCTCCCCTGCTTCCCCAGGGACATTTGGCGATGTCTGGAGACATTTCTGGTTGTCACAACTGGCAGGGAAAAATTTCACTGGCAGCTGGTGGATAAGCAGTTAAGGATCCTGCAAAGCACACTCTAACGGAAACACTCCTTTACTGCGATTTTCGGCCCAATGACTTAAGTGTAACCCTGTAATTCCAAGATGTTCACGAGGGCCTCGGCACGTGCCTGGCACACAGTATAGGCTCCATAATCCCTGACACTATTTCCTGTCTGCCTCCGAAATCATAAGCAGGGTGGCCTGACCCCCAGGTATGGCTCTGTCTAGGCCTCTCACGCCAGGAAGCTGGGCCTGGCCCACTGGGGACACAGACCGTTCACTTGGTGCCAGGCCCTGTGCCCAGAGTTTCACCTGCCACCACCCCCGCCCCCAATGACCCCGCAGGTTCTGAGGCTGTCCTGCTATTATCATCCTTTTAGAGGGGGAAGTGGGTTCTGGGAGGCTCCCAAGTCACAAAGTGAGAAAGTAACTGTGCTTAAACGTACATCTACCCGCTTTTAACGAACAGAACAGAGCATAGGGAAGGATACCTTTTTTCTTTCTCCCCCCAGAAAAAGTAGGGTGTTTCTTGCTTATGAAATCTCCCTAGATGGGGACACAATATACTGGCAACAACGGATGCCAGGGGAGAGAACCAGGAACCTGGGAACAGGGGAGGGCGGGCAACTTTCTCACTGTTGTATTTGGAACCTGTGAATGTATTTGTGTCTGAAATACAAAGAAAACTGAAATTAAAGAGAGAGTGTCCTTTAACTACTGTGCTTCCCTGAGCTGCCTAGGTTTGAGTACCGGGGATGTTAAAAACAGATTCTAGGGGTGCCTGAGTGGCTCAGTGGGTTAAGGCCCTGCCTTCAGCTCAGGTCATGATCTCAGGGTCCTGGGATCGAGCCCCACATTGGGCTCTCTACTCGGCAGGGAGCCTGCTTCCTCCCCTCTGTGCCTGTCTACCTACTTGTGATCTCTGGCAAATAAGCAAATAAAATCTTAAAAAAATAATTTTTTTTTTTTAAATGCAGATTTTACAGGCGCTTGGATGGCTCAGTTGGTTAAACGTCCAGCTCCTGATTTTGGCTCAGGTCATACCTCAGGGTCATGCAATTGAGCCTAGCATAGGGCTCCAAGTTGGATGTGGAGTCTGCTTAAGAGTCTCTCTCCCTCTGCCCCTCCCCCACCCCAAATACAGATTCTAGATTTACCCAGACTAACTTTCCATGGGAAAGGCTTGGAAATCTACATTTTACAAGCCAATCTGGTGACTCTTGACTTGAGGCAATTTTAGGAAGGAACACCTGGCTAGAGTCACAGGCCGAATATTACCGCAGCCAGCTCCCAGGTCTCTGCAGAAGCAGGGAGAGGTGGAGGGGAATGCACAAGATGGCGAGGTCATCTCTGGGGAGCACTGGAGAGTTTCACACAGGGGCCCCTGCTCCCTACTACTCAGTCCCAGTTAGGGGGCCGTCCAGGCCACTCGGGGAGGTGGGTCCTGGTACGTGTGATGCAGGATAGAGGCAAGAAGCTACAATAGGAGAAAAAGGTCCTCTATCCCACTCAGCACACAAAGCTGCTATTAGCATGTCCAAGTTTGCATAGGATAGGAAGTTAAGGCCACACTTTCCCCCAACCAACCTTCACTTCGGTTAGAGGACTTTGTTTTTATAAAACCACAATCTGTATTGGGTTTCTGGGACCACGCAAGTAACGTAAACAAAGCTGGCCTGGTGTGAGACAAGAGGGAGTGGTGGGGACTATGGCAAACACATCTCCTGGGGAAGAGGGCGGCTACAACTCCACTCCTTCTCGCTGTTGCTCTTTGAGAAGGTGGACCAGTGCTGCTGAGGCTGGACCTTCCAATTTCTTAACCAAAGACAGAATTCGCATGTAAGATTTTTGTGAGAGCCTGGGCTCTGAACCAGACTTTCCAGGTTCAAATTCTGGCCAATTACTTACCCTCGCTGGGCATCAATTTTTGCCATCTGCAAAACAGAGATAAATCTTCCTGCCAAGACACACACCCTGACTGTAATTGCAGGAAAGTATCGGGAAAACCAGACTGAGGTAGCATTCTACAAAACCACAGGCCTGGACTCCAAAAATGCTGATGTTCAAAAGGACAAGGAAAGACTGCTCCAAATTTGAAGCAACTAAAGAGACGTGACAAGTGAATGCCACACACGAGCCTGATGGGAAAAATCATGGCTAGAAAAGACACGATCAGGACAAGTGGAAAATATTCAGGAGTACTGCGTCAATGTCAAATTTCCTGAATCCGATCAGCGAATTGAGGTTAGGGAGAAGAATGTCCTCTCCTCGGTTTGAGGAGGAAGCATTTAGGCATGAAGGATGATATCTGCGGCTAAAGCACGTGGGCTCGGGAGAGAGACAGACATGTCTTCCTCCTTCACTTTGGTATTTGTGATTCTCCTCCTTGCTGAGGTCAAACAGGCACCACTCTGCCTTCTTGTCTCTGCCTTCCCAAAAAGGCGTCCCTGCACCGTCTGTTTAGGGCCACGTTTTTCACACCTGGTGCCTTTTGTTGGTGATTTTGCTGCTTTTTTGAAGATTTTTTTATTTTTATTTTATGGAGGCTCCACGCCCAACAGGGGACTTGAACTACATGGCTCTGAGATCAAGACTCGCACAGACCACCAAATGACCCAGCCAGGCACCCCGGTGATTTTGCTATTTAAAAAGAAGGCAGTGGGGCACCTGGCTGGCTCATTTGGTGGAGCGTGCAACTCTGGGTCTCGGGGTTCTGAGTTCAAGCCCCACGTTGGGTGCAGAGATGACTTTAAAAAAAAGTCTTTTTGGAAAAGCTTCCTTTAGGTACAAGATCCTGTGCTGTTAGCCATGAGTGAGTAAGGTGTCTTTAAACAGAAATGCACACAGGGGTGCCTGGCTGGCTCAGTGAGTCAAGCATGCAACTCTCAGTGTCAGGGTTGTGAGTCTGAGCCCTACACTGTGTGCAGAGATTACTCAAAAACTGAAACAAAACAAAAACAAACACATAAAACAAGGTTACCTACTGCACACCTGGCAGAATACAAGACAAAGGCCCGTAGGAACCTAACCCCACAGGAGCAATGGTTCGACACCAGCTAATTCCTAGAACACAACTGCTATAGATGACAAGAATTGATGATCTATGTATTTCAGTCACTATACATGCAACTTTTTCAGAGGTCTGAAAATTTTCAAAAATCAAACGTTAGAAAGTTTTTTTTTGGCATAGAATCTCCCCTGATTAGAGCACCAGGAAAAGGACCAGCAGGCAGTCCAGACCCAACAAATACACACACAAGAGGTGTCCCTTATGAATATATTTCTGTGTGCACGCATGCGCGCGCGCACACACACACACACACACACGACACTGAACGGGGCAGGGGGTGGTCAAGACAGAAAAGACAAGAAGCATCAAGTGGCACAGACACACGGGAGGGGGAGGGACAAAGGGAGCGTCTGTCTGTCCTCACTCTGGCTCCCACCGGCGGCCTCCTACTGGGAGGTGAGCCCAAAGCTGGAAGAACAGGAAAGTTTCAAAGTGCAGTCGTTTCTCTTAAAAAAAAAAAAAAGCCTCTTCCCTCCACTCTCTGCCCCTGGACAAAAGCCCAATCCCCAGAGCTGGCTGGCTGTCCGCGAGGCTGGGGCAGGACGAGGTCGTGGGGAGCGGCGTCAGGCCGGGGATCTGCAGAGCCCGGGCCCATGGGGCTTACGCGTAGTGACCGGCGGGTGTCAGGGGGTGATCCCCTCTGTGGTCTAGCTGGTCCTGCAGGCGGGCGAACTCGGCCAGCTCGTTGAGCTCCTGGAACTGCCGGTCCGTCTTATGGCTGACCAGCGAGCGGTAGAAGTGGACGGCAAAGACGATAAAGACCAGGCCGAAGGGGACCATGATGGTGGTGGAGGCGATGGCGGCGGCCTGGCCCGGGGTGATGCTGCCCGTGCTGCCGTTGACGCTGGCCACCACGCCGCCGGCGGTGGGCTTGCTGGTGGGCCGGGGCTGCCCCGGCTGCTTCTTGAGGGGCAAGAACTTGACCCAGCAGAGCAGCACGACCTCGGCCAGGAAGAGCAGCGTGCCGATGACGGTGGAGAAGGCCCAGGCCAGCTCGATGTGGCGGTGCATGCGCTCATGGGGTGACTCCTTGACCGAGTTGAGGTTGTGCACGTTGCTCACCGCCTCGATGTTGGGCAGGATGCAGGTGCTGATCATGAGCGCGAACAGGTGCACGGCCACCAGCACCGTGGTGCAGGCGCTGAAGGCGATGAGCAGCCCTGGCGGGTAGTCGTGGTCGGCGTCCAGCTGTACCTCCACCATCGCTACCTGGGGGGTAGGGGAGAGGCGGGCTGAGTGCCAGGGCCCTCACGGCACTCCCACTCCCATCAAGCTCTTGGACCCTGGGCAAAGAACCTGGCCTCTCGGGGCCTCAGTTTCCTTCTCTGTGTAGTGGGGATAACAGGACCCACTCACTCAGGGCTGACAGGCCTAGTGAAGACAGCAGGTCTGGAGCCCAGGCTGCCGGATCTGAATCCTTGCCAACCACATGTCCTTGGGAAAGTCACAGAGCCTCTCCTGAGCGCCAGCGTCTTTATTTGTAAAACCGAGATATTCCCTCCTAGTTCACAGGATTATTTCCACGATTAAATGAGAGTCCCCGGTACATGGTAAACCTCTCTCCCACGGTCACTGCTGCGCCTAACACCCAGCTAGGTATTCAAACCCAACCACCACTAACAGTTAAGACGGTGTGACGGATATTTTACTCAGATACAGCTTAATTTAAAAAAAAAAGAAGAAAAAAAGAAAAGAAAAGAAAAGAAAAGAAAGAAAGAGCAGGAGCAGCAACCACTAACCACCGTCTCTGCTGGCCCCACGTCCGTTCCCCAGCACTGGCTTCTCCTTCATGCCCTGCTCCAGGGACAAGGAGAGGGCTGGGGTAGAGAGAGGAGGCCCTCCCAGGTCAGGCCAGGCCCCTTCTGAGAACACAGTGCGCCAACCAAGAAGGAACGCAGAAGCTTCCTAGAAGACACAGAACCCAGTGCTGCTGCAGTGTGGCTGGGAAGCCATCTCGTCCCCAGCCCCCCTAGCCCCCACTCTGGGCCCCGGGCCCGACAGCTGACGCACTAGCTGCTTCCCGGTTCCTGGAGACGTGCGGACCCAGGGTCATCGGGGACATGTTCTGGGCCTGCCACCTGCTGCTTCTCACCTGGGCCTTGCAAATCACCCTCATGTGAAGGAGGCAGCTCATCAGATCTGGGCCGGGAAGAGCGGGCAGTGGGCACAGTGCCAGGGTCTGCCTGCCCGGGCTGGAGGGACTGGGGCAGCAAGTGCCAATGACTGTACCGTCAAGTATGTTGACCCTTCCCACACAGTGTTTGCTGTGTATGCAGCAGGCGGAGTGGACCAATGCTGAGATGTATCCCCTAGCCCCGTACCAGCTACCCTAACCCTTCCTTACTCACCCTGGGAGAGGGTCGGCTCCTTCTTACCCCACTAGCTCTCCTTCTCCCTGAATGCCTGGTCCTGTTTGCTTTCACTTCTTACACCTTTCTGTACCCTTACTTTGGCCTGCAAAGACCATGTGGGCCAGTGACTGGAAACATGGGCTCTACAGCCATGCTGCCTGGCTTTGAACCTCCACCCCCTCTGCCCGTTCTTGGGTTTTAAGGCTCCAGGGCAAGCGGCTTCAACTTTCTGGGCCTTGGTTTCCTTATCTGTAAAATGGGAATAATGGTACACGATCAGGGGATTGCTGTGAGGACTAAGTTGTTTGTAAGATACTCAGGCCCATGGAAAATACTTCGAGCGTGGCCCAGAGTAAACACTCAATGAAAGTGAGCTTTATTATTATTTTTCGGCTTAGAAACCTCGTCTCCAAACCCACTACCTCTACATGGAACCCTCTGGGGTTTTCACCCTCCTGGTGGAAGAGCCACACTTGGGATGATGTCAGAACAGCAAGGCCAAAGTGGGGGAGCCTGAGTCCTGGCTCCAGAACCATTCCTGCCTCTTTGTTTGACCCTGGTCAAAACCCTCCCCTCTTGTCTGTAAGAGGAGGGAGGTGACGAGATGCAGGCCTCAGGCTAGAGCTGACATGCGGTCTGACCCCCTTGAGAATCTGGTGAAAATCATGGATACACCCTCCTTAGAATGTTCAGGTGTATATATATACTCACAGGACTTTTCAGACAGTTTCAATGAGACTCACAGACTTTTTGCCCTACGCTTGTTGCAACGGATGACCATATAACCAGTTCAGCCCAGAAGTTCACAAACAATCCCTACAAACCTGGGGCAGTGCCATCAGGATATCAACTGTTTTTTTTTAAAGATCACTGGCCTAACGCCAATCCTGAGAATTCTTAGACCCCACATGTGAGGGCAGGCCACCAGGGCACAAGGAGTTAAGGGACACATCCCAAGCCCCCCTGGTCTCTGTCACCAGGCCTGCTACCCTCGCTGGAAAAGGGGGGCACCCTCTAGCAATGTGTGCCTCCTGCCACCACCTCCCCACCCCCAGCACTTCCTCTTCCTGTTTTGGCCTGCTGTCCCGGAACCTGAAACCAGAGAAGGGACAAGCAGGAGAGCCCGCTGCTTGGCTGCCCCATGTCCCCTGGCTAAATTTATTCACTTTCTGGAAATGTCCAGATGCATTAGGTCTGTGAGGCCCTGACCTGAGCACTGGGGGGGCACACACTAGTCTGCTCCCTTACAGAACAGATGGTGTCTCCTCCTCTACGTAGCCATGAAGAATGAATGGGTTCCTTCACTTACAAAGCTCGTGGGTGACCCTGGACAGGTGTTTCAACCTCTCTGTGCTGCATCTATAAAACAGGGGCCCATTTATGGTTGTTATAAGCATTCAGCAGGCTAAAGAATATAAAACCTTAGAACAGGACCTGGTGTATCATAAGCTTAATAATTATAAGCCACATCATTGTTGTTCTTTTTTTAAATTTTATTTTATTTATTTATTTGACAGAGATCACAAGTAGGCAGAGAGGCAGGCAGAGAGGGGGAAGCAGGCTCCCTGCTGAGCAGAGAGCCCGATGCGAGGCTCGATCCTAGGACCCTGAGATCATGACCCGAGCTGAAGGCAGAGGCTTTAACTCACTGAGCCATCCAGGCACCCCACATCATTATTATTCTTTTACAAATAAGGAAACAGTCCCAGAGAGGTGAGGTCAGCTGTCCCAGAGGTTGTGACTGGTACTAAGTGGAAGCTCTGAACTCAAGTCCACTTGGCTCTAGAGCCTGGGGAACGTAGCAATGCTTTTCCCATAAGGATGCTGCAACCAATCGAACATTTATGTTCCCTCTAAATCCACACTTTAAAACCCTAACCCTGGGGCGCCGGGGTGGCTCAGTGGGTTAAGGCCTCTGCGTTTGGCTCAGGTCATGATCTCAGGGTCCTGGGATCGAGCCCTGCATCAGGCTCTCTGCTCAGCGGGGAGCCTGCTTCTCTCTCTCTCTCTCTCTGCCTGCTTGTGATCTCTGCCAAATAAATAAATAAAATCTTAAAAAAAAAAAAAAAAATCCTAACCCTGACTTGATGGCACTGGGACGCAGGGCTTCTGGGAGGTGACGAGGACACAGGATGGAGCCCTCTGAGCAGGATCAGTGCCCTTAAAAAAAAAAAGAGAGAGAGAGACAGCAAGAGCCTGGAGAGCCCCATGCCGCTCCTGGGATGGGAGGGGCACTGTGGGTAGACAGCAGCAGTGAGTCAGGAAGCCAGTCCCTCAACAGATTCTGAATCTGCCACCACCTTGATCTTGGACTTCCAGCCTCCACAAGTGGGAGGAAATAAATGTCTGTTGTTCAGAAGCCACCCAGTCTGCCCAGACAGACGTAGTCGGAGGAGATAGATGAGGTCTTGACGTGTAAACATTTAACACGGGGCCAGACCACGGGAGGGACTCAATAAATTTTAGTTGAAAAGAAAAGCAGGTGGCTTGAAGCAGAAGAAAAATAGCCCAGCGGTGTCTGGCTGGCTCAGCTGGTAGAAAATACAGCTCCTGACCTCAGGGTCCTGAGTTCAAGGTCCATGCTGGGTGTAGAAATTGCTGAAATAAATGAAATTTTAAAAAAGAAAAAAGAAGGGGCGCCTGGGTGGCTCAGTGGGTTAAAAGCCTCTGCCTTCGGCTCAGGTCATGATCCCGGGGTCCTGGGATCCAGCCCCGCATCAGGCTCCCTGTTCGATGGGAGGCCTGCTTCTCCCTCTCCCGCTCCCCCTGCTTGTGTTCCCTCTTGCTGTCTCTCTCTCTCTCTCTGTGTCAAATAAATAAATAAAATCTGTTTAAAAAAAAAAAAAAAGGCAGAGAAAAAAAAGAATAACCCCCCGGACACTGTCAGCTCAGGCTGGAGAGAACGGACACCATGGGCCAAGGTTCTGGCCTCCAGGATGGGTGAGGAGGTCAGATCCCCACTCCAGGCCGAGTCTGCCCCAGTTCCAAGCTGGGACATAAGGAAAGAGTGTGCCCCAAACCACACTGGGCCAGATGGCTACCTTGGCAGGACAGAGACCATCCTTTTCAAACCATTCGTCAAACTCACAGGATTAAGGATGAGAAATCACAGCTACTGGGACATACCTGGCCTGGGGGACCCCAGAACCTGCCAGCCCTCCCCGGTCTTGATCTGCGGGAA
Organism: Mustela nigripes; assembly: GCF_022355385.1. NCBI lineage: Eukaryota > Metazoa > Chordata > Mammalia > Carnivora > Mustelidae > Mustela > Mustela nigripes. The sequence continues at coordinate 7,283,436 of NC_081564.1, forward strand.
GGCTAGGCACAGCAAAGCCTGAAATGCTGGGCACTCCAAGGAAGAGGAAAGGCCTTGATGCCAAGCTCTGGAGGAAACCCCATCACCTTTATCAGCCCCGACAATTCCTGGGACCATACAGGTTGGCTGTGTGTACCGTTCCCACACCGGGGACCAAGTTCAGCGCCATGGGGTTGCAGAAAGATACAATGTGGAGAAGGAACAGACGGCAAGCATCTCGGATCCTGATAAAAACCATTCAGAGCAATACAAGCCACTGTTTTTTCCAGAATGCTTCTCTCTTGGGAGATCCCCACACATACATAGAGAATCAAGTCAAGGGGGCCTGTGGAATCCGGCAGGTGACTCCCAAGGCCCCAGCTGAGTCCCCGAGAGATCCGATCAGATCAGATTGCAAACAGCTTTGCAAGGTAAATATAGCCAGAGTGCTGGTCCGTCAACCCAAAATAAACAGCTCCCAGGCAGCCAAGGGCCTGCCTGAACCTCGCCACACGGGGCCTAACGGGATAGGAAGGACGAGAGACTGCCAGCCCCACCGCACACTGGTCCCTGGACCCCGCACAGGGGCCACTGGGATGCCAATTTTTAAGCATGAGCCAAGAAGAGGACCATGTGATTCTGCAACGGGTGGGGCCTGGCTGGCCTTGCCAAGCATTCGCCTGCTACGCCCGGATGCCAACCTCGCCTCACTCCTGCTGGGCTCCATGGAGACCCCCACCACCTGGCGCCTGGAAGTCCAGGCCCTTCGGAGGCAGCCCTCCCGTGCCTGACCCAATCCCAGTGTCCACAGTTGGGAGACCCACCTGTCCTTTCCAAGCCTGGGCTTCACTGTTCACTCTTTTAGCAGAGGGGGTGGCCCTGGAACAAGAGGGCCGCCAAGCAGTCACCCAGGGTCACTGGGAGCTGTCTGAGCCTGCTGGCCCTTCCTCAAGTGCAAACCATCTATTAAGAGATGATCGAGGCCTAGTCTAGTGGTTTACAAACTCTTTTGACCACTACAATCCAGTACTCCAAATGTTTCTATAAATAGATACACTTTTATAAAAGAAACAAAAGTTTCCCCAAACAACACTTCTCCTGAAAGGCCCCCAATAGAGACTATTCTTACAATAAGCAATGCATGCTGCTCTTTTGTTCTGTTCTTTCATTTAAAAAAAAAAAAAAAAAAGGCTGGTGCAAATCACTAAATTTATGTCATAAGCCAAACAGTTGAACCTGCAGGTTCTGGGGAGGACAGACAGGCCCAGGCCTTCTGGACATCTCGCTAATTCCAGCTTCCCCAGGTTTCACCTTCCTCCCCGCCTCTGCACTCTGGGGCCTCCCAGGTGAGGCCAGGACGCCTCACCCGCTGCTGGGAAATGGGTCCTGTCACAGGCTCCCCCACTGCCACAATTACCAAACCTGTTCTAAAGACAGAATTACACGACTTGTTCCCCACCCCCCACTCTTATGATCGCATCAGAACTTCCAATGAGGGGCACCTGGGTGGCTCAGTGAGTGGGTTGAGCCTCTGCCTTCGGCTCGAGTCATGAACTCAGGGTCCTGGGATCGAGCCCCACATCAGGCTCTCTGCTCAGCGGGGAGCCTGCTTCCCCCTCTCTCTCTCTGCCTGCCTCTCTGCCTGCTTGTGATCTCTGTCAAATAAAGAAAATATTTTAAAAATAAAAAATAAAATAAAATATTTAAAGTAAGTAAGCTAATTAATTAAATGGCAGAATGGAGTAGTTTACCATCAAGACTATGTGGCCTGTAAAGCTGAAAGTATTTACTATTTGACCCTTTACAGAAAAAGTTGGCTCATTTCTGGGTTAGACCAAGGCTCAAAAACCAAACAGGGCTGGCTACCAAATCACAGTCCCACAAGATTCTCCTCGGAAGCAAGGAGTCTGTGGTCCTACCAGTCTGCGGCATTCCTTCTGGGGAGTATATTAAAGGCTACTCAAGGGATGCCGGGCTGGGTCAGTCAGTGGAACGTGTAGGGCTCTCGATCTCAGGGTTGTGGGTTCGAGCCCCAAGTTTGGTGTAGAGATTACTTAAAAATAGAATTTATGAAAGGCTACCCAGAAGTCCCATTAGTGAGCAACCTGGTAGCTTTTGCTCACACACAACCTTCTCGGCTTTACTTCTCCAAGGGACCCGACCCCAACTCCAAACACCGATTTCCATCACTCCACCTTGAGAAACTCTATAGAGTTCTCCTTTGCCAGGCCTGAACCCAACAACCAGCAGAACTCAACAAGGTTCCCCGCTGAAAATTCCAGAAATTTCATGACAGGCATTTGTGAAGTTTTACGAAAGTCTTCTCAGCTAGGCAGGGAGCTCCCCCCTCCTTGGGGCACTCGACAAAGTTCCATTTATAAACAGTCTGGAGTGCACAACCCCACATCTGGAAGGATTCAAAGGCCCAGCTATCAACCAGCTACGGCAGCGGCAGCCAGAGGGCGGGTAAGTAGAAAGGGTTCCAAATCAGACCCACCAGTCCATGAATTCTACTAGCTGGGTATCTTAACCTCTGTGTTTCCATAAAACTTAGGGTTTGTTTGTTTTTTTTTTTAAGTTTTTGGGTTCTTTTTGTTTTGTATTGTTTCAAAGATCTTGTTTATTTGACAGAGAGGAAGAGAAAGAGAGCACAAGCAGGGGGAGGTGCAGAAGGAGAAGGAGAATCAGACTCTCCAATGAGCAGGGAGCCCTACTTGGGTCTCAATCCCAGGACCCCGGGATCACCACCCGAGCTAAAGACAGACGCTCAACGGACTGCACCACCCAGGTGCCCCTTAGCTTTTGTTTTTAAAGATTTTTATTTATTTATTTGAAAGAGAGCGAGAGCACAAGCGGGACAAGGGGCAGAGGGAGAGGGAGAAGCAGACCCCCACTAAGTGCAGAGCATCCTGCCCTCGAGATCATGACCCGAGATGAAGTTAGATGCTTAACCGGCTGAGACACCCAGGTGCCCTGAACCTTAGTTCTTCCATCTATAGTACATACCTTTAAGAGCTGATCTGAGGATTAAATAAGAATGAAAGAGAAGGGTCCAGGCTCATGCCTGGAAATTAGTAAACAGGAACATCATCAAAATTATTCTAGGGGCGCCTGGGTGGCTCAGTGGGTTAAAGCCTCTCCCTTCGGCTCAGGTCATGATCCCGGAGTCCTGGAATTGAGCCCCGCATTGGGCTCTCTGCTCAGCAGGGAGCCTGCTTCCTCCTCTCTCTCTGCCTACTTGTGATCTCTGTCAAAAAAATAAATAAAATCTTAAAAAAAAAAAAAAGATTATTCTAGAACTCCTTATGTAACTCTTTCCCTCCAAAACCTTGCATGGCTCCCTACTGCCTAAGAGTTCAGACTTTTCAAGGCCTCCCAGTAACGTCTTCCCTGACTGGATTCAACTTTTTCAGCCTCTCCTTACACACTCACAACTCCAAACTACCCCAGCCCCACTGCCTTTCCCTGAGACCCTAAATTTCTCATCTTTGTAACTTTGTTCCCAACCCTTCCTCTGATCAGTGGGCTCTTCCCCATGCCCTAACTCTACGACTTCAAGGTTTAGCTGGAATCATATTCTTCTAGATCAGTTAATCCTTTTAGAGCAGTCCCAGGAGAACAGTGAGTGGGATTCCTGAAAACCTGGGCCAGGTACACCCTAAGTGCTTTGCAAATACTAACTCAAAGAATCTTCAGGGGCACCTGGGTGGCTCATTTGGTTAAGCGTCTGCCTTCAGCTCAGGTCCTGATCCCAGGCTCCTGCATTGGGCTCCTTGCTCAGTCGGAAGCCTGCTTCTCCCTCTCCTACTCCCTCTGCTTGTGTTCCCTCTCTCTGTGTCAAATAAATAAATAAAATCTTAAAAAAAAAAAAAAAAAAAAAAAAGAATCTTCACACCAACCCTATGAGGTAGGTACTACTATTATCCCCATTTTACAGGTAAGGAAGCCCCAAGGCCCAGAGACATCAAAAAATAACTTCCCCGGGATCTCACGGTTATAAGTAGCAGAGCCGGAATTTGAATCCAAGTTGTCTGGCTACACAGTCCTCGCTCTTACTTTGCTCGGTCATTCTGGACCCTCCCACCTCTGTCCTCCTGCCACTCCGGTAAGTTCTCTTCCACAGCGACCAGGCTACACCAGGGTCACAGGGCTCTGCAGCTTACCAGCCAAGGAACCCTGGGCAAGTCCTTCACCTGGGGACAAGCACCTACCCTCACCAGGTGGTGTGAAGATCACAAAAGAAGGTATAAGTAAAACGCTTAGCACAATGTCTGGCCTATGACAAGACCCCAGTGAACAAAAGCAACGATTACTATTGGTAATCAGCCCCGTGAGCAGTGAGAGTAAGGTCTCCCTTATCTCCATGCCCGCTGAACTCTGAACATATCCCAGAGGCTCAATGCCTTACAATTTCAGCTCTTTCCTCCAATTGATGTTCACAAAAATTCCAAGCAACTTCTGAACCCAGCTCTGGAACCTGGGAACAAAGGGTGCTCGCGGGCAGAGAACTTGAGGAAGGAACTAATCCAAAAATAATTGATCCCAGGTCGTGGAAAGCATTTTGTTTACGGCAGCAGACTGACCTTCCCAATTATCTTCTGCTTAGGCTAACGTTACAGCCTGCCCTCCCCAGTGAACCAACACTGCCAATGGGTTCACCGTGATCCTGCAGGACACAGGGTTGGGCCAAGGGGGCCGCCTCTCACAGAGATAAATGGAGGCACAGATGACCCGAGTCACAGCCCACAAGGGTACCCTCGGCTCAAGAAGCATCTGCAGCAGATCATGTCCGGCACACAGAGCCCCTGATTTTGGAGTCTGGATGCTGAGCCCAGCAGGGGCCTGTTGTTTCTAGGAATGCCGTCAGGAGTGGGATTCTTGTCTGCAGACTAGAGAGGGTCCAGCTAAGGTGTATACGGTCAGATCCCCAAAATTCCTCCATATCTTGTGGGCCCGGTCAGGACTCTGGATGAATCTTCAGGCAAGTCCATGGCACTGCAGGATATGTCTCCCCTTTGTCCACATGAGAAAACGGGCTCCAGAGTACACAGCCGCTTGTCTGAGATCCCACAGCCTATCTCCCCAGTACATCAGGGCGGCTGGCCAGGCCTTTCCGCCCACCAGCAGGGAGTCTCTCAATCCCCTCCAGGCTCCTGGGAGACCCTCCTTCAATATCACCTGCTGAACAGGTGAGCCTGGCAGCCTTGCCAACTCTCCCACCCTCGGAGATCAGAGGTCACATCAGTGCCTCTCTGGTTTTCCAGGTCTCTAGGAAGGAAGCCCTCTGGGGGCAGGAAGTTGGTTGTGCTGACTCACCGGCCAAGGGAGAATAGTCCAGGAAATTCACTCACTCTGTTTCCATGGTGCTGGGTCCTGTGGCACCCCCTTCTCTCAGAGGCTCACTCACAAGGCTTGGTGTCTGTCGTAGGGGCTGGGGCACACACAGACCTGCCTCTCGGGTCTGTCTGTCCACCCCAACTCCATTTCTCCCAGACTCACAGCAAACAGTTATCTTCTCTTGTAACTGTATCCCCAGAATGGAGGCCATGATGGGGTTCAGCCCCTCCCTGCTGGAGGAACTTCGGGAGTTCATCTGCGGAGCCAGGAAGCCTTCTCCACCCTGACCAGGGAAAATAAAGGTCCCCAAGATACAAATCTGGGTGATCCAAGGCTCACCCAATGCCACTGGCTGCCCCTGCCTCCTGACTTCCTGCAGTGTTTTCAGCAGGAGGAAGAGGAATGTCTGATTAGGAGGCTGGCCTCTCGAGGACAAAGAGGGCTCCAAAGGGCAGGAAAGTGCCACCCATCCGATCCTCACTTCTCCTGGAGTGGGAAGGGACCTGGGCAGCTATGAATTTATGACCCCAAGAAAAAGGGGAACAGGTGTGCCACCATCTTAAACCCAGAGCACAGCTGTGAAAAGCTCATGGTGTCAGTCCCTTCCCCCAAACTGTAACATTTTATTTTGCTTAACTTTCCTGCTCTCTCTTTTCCTAGGAGACCTGGTCCGAACATGTCCGTGGCTGGACACTGATCAGAACTCCATACACCACAAAAAGCCTAAGTGCCCAGTGCAGTTCTGGATGCCAGCAGACTCAGGTTCAAATCCCGCTCTAGCAGACTAGCTGTACAGCTGTGGGAAAATGCTGCGGTAAAACCACCTCAATAGGTGGTTGAGGAGTTAGTGTGCAAGTTCAGGGAACTTAAACAACGCCTAGTACAGGGTGAATGATTGGTTAACGGTCAGCTAGTCTTAGAGATCCTTCAGGCAAAGGCAGAGACGGGTCTCCAAGGATTCGGGAGTGACAGAACAGAATTCCATCCTATGACCTAAAGCAAAAACCAGTGTGCCACTCCCTTACACAAACACAGATCCTCTCATCCCCTCTCAAGGGCTTCCTCTATTTAATTCTTAAAGTCAGAGCTACTTCTAAGCAGCAGCCTTCATTTACTGATTCAGAAGTCAAGATGCAGAGAGAAATGTGTCTCAAGTCACACAGGCAACAAAGGGTGAGCTCGGTGAGCTCTGCCCCTCCCCGCATCACCTGGCTTTTCCACTGAGGCCCAGTGAGCTCTGGACCCACTCAGGGCTTCTGAAGAGTTCAGACTCCACGGTCGGCCCACTTGTTTGTAGAACACAGGGAGAGTACTAGACACACTCCCAAGAAAACACTCCCTCCCTCAAGGCCAAGGGCTGAGCGCACTCACTGGGGAGGCAGGAGGGCTCTGGGCTAGAGACCTTGGGAGAGGAGGCTGCCTCACTCACACAGGCAGGTGTCACATCGTGATCACCACCAATCGTTCTGCAGGCCCTGCTGTGGAAGACTCCAGGCCTGAGGGCACCCTTAGGACCACTTCCCGGCCTAACCTGCAGCCTCACACTCCCCACCCTTCAGAGGCTTCTCACTCCAGCCTAGCCCGGCAGGGGAAGAGGAACCTGTGTCTGACCCACGCCTCCAAATCAACTGAAAGCCCATTCAAGGGGAACATGTCCCACCCTCCTCCCCCACACCCAGTGACTCAGTGGCAAGTTTCTGGAGAAGAAACTGAGAGCGGAGAGTGGTTTTCAAAACACTAGGCTGAGGCTCTCGGAAAATGCAGTGGGAGAAAGAGTGTTAGGAAATCCCCTCTACTAGGTGATAAAAGGTCTTGGCCAATACCTTTCGGCCTCAAGTGTGGGGTCACAAGAAAGACAGCTCAGGGGTCCGACTCCTCCTCCTCACCGCCTGACACCTGCTTCCACGGAGCTCAGACCCTGCACGTCCTTCCTTCCAACAATGTTGTCCCTGAACATACGTGGGACTGTCTTCTTACAGATCTACTTCCAAGATCCTGCTGTGTCTCTCCACCTGCTGCATCAAAGTTGCCCATTCAAAGGCACCTGAGTTCCCCAACCCTAGACATTTGTCTGACACCCAATCTCCCTCACCAGATGTCACTCGTCGCCCACCTCTTCTCAGGTCCAGTACCCCTGACCCCCTCCAGCGTCCACGACACCTCTCACCCAGATCTGCCCCGCACCCCCAGTCCGCCCGGCCTGCTCCCTGTGGACCCCGTCGCGGCTGCTGAGGGAGCGTCCAGGACAGCAGAGGGGGCAGGGCAGGGAGGCCCGAGCTCACCATGGCGAAGCCGGAGAGCAAAGCAGAGGTCCGGCTGGAGGCTTTGAGCTTGGCGCGACTCAAGTAGAGCTTGCGCCAGGACAGCGCCTGCATCGAGTGCTCGTTGAGGCTCATCACCTCGGAGTAACTCTGACCGATCCAGTCCGGGTAGGTGACGGCGGCTGGCGGAGGCGGCGACCCCGGGGGCTCCCCGTCCCCGCTACGGCGGCGGCTCCGGCGGCTGCCGCTGGTGGTGCTGCCGCCGCTGAGGGGAAGCTCGGGGCTGCTGCTGTTCGGGGGCGGGGCGGGCTCCGGATGCATGGAGCACGGTGCAAAGGCGCGGGCCGGCCCGGGCTCCTGCGAAGGGAGCGGCCCCCACCCTCCGCCGCACCTCCGCCTCCGCCTGAGGCAGCCGCCGCCTGCCCGCTGCGCGGGCTGGGCTTTACCCGGCCGGCCGCCGAACACGAGGAGGAGGTCGAGGAAGCGGCTGCAACTCCAGCTCGCAGGCCCGCGACGCCGCTCGCAAAAGCCGGGGGCCGCCCGGACGCGAGCCTGCGCGCTAGCCAGCGTCCAAGATCCCCCGGCCGGGACCCTCGGCGCGCGCCACGATTGGCCGCCGCCTGGGGTTGATTAGCATGTGCCCCGGCCCCTTCCTAACACCCCGCCCACGAGGAGGTGGGCGGTGCACGGGCGAGTCACGTGACTCCTATCCTCGGACGGCACCGCCCACCGTCTCGGGCGACGCTCTGCGAGCCCTCGCGGCTCTTCCTGGAAGGTCTCCAGGCCACCAGGCCCTCGCTCGGCTCCTGGCGGCCAGCGCCTCCCGACTCCTCAGCTGCTCCGATGGCCCCTCGCCCGGAGCTCGGGCTCCTGGGTCGGGCCGCCTGAGGTCACTTCACTTCTTGGCTCCTCCTGAGGCCCGTTCCCCCTTGGAACCATGTGGCCGAAGGTCTTGGGGGATAGAGCAGGCTGAGATCCAGAGTTCGTTCAGTCTGTGCTTAACTGAGCAATGACCCGAGGCCGACACGGTTCTGATCGCTGAGAGGGGCGTGGTGGTCAAGATCCCCAGGACAAAATCCCCTGCATTCGTGGAGTAAATTTTAATAGTTTAGGTGATAAATGTGTAGAAAAAATAAAGCAGGCTAATGAGGGTGAGTAGTGCAGGGGTTGCAATTTGTAAAAACTTACTTATTTGAGAGAGAGCGCGCAGCGGGGGAAGGGCGGAAGGAAAGAGAGTCCCAGGCCAACTCGGAGCTGAGCGTGGAGCCTAACTGGGGTCTCGATCTCACGACCCTGCGTTCACCACCCTATGGAAACCAAGAGTCAGATGCCTAACAGACTGGGTCACATAGGCGCCCCGTGGGGGTTGTAATTTTACTTTTAGAATGCTCGGGACGGATTTTTTTGGTCTGTTTTGCTCAGTTTGTTCACGTAATGGTTCATCAGCGTTTGCTGTGTAATAGCCCCAATATTTTTTGAATGAATGACTGTTCAGACCCATTCGGCAAGTGTTTACTGAGAACCTTTTAAAAGTGCGAGGCTAAGGGATTCTGGGAAAATAGTAACCTTCATGGACTCTTATATTTTAGTGGGGACAATAGGCAATAAATAAGTAAGTTTACACTTTTCTGACTTGGTCACATCTGAGATGAGACCCGAACCAGCGATGCAAAGAGCCAGGAAACTGCCTTCCAGGGGAAGGGGACGGAGAGTGCAAAAACCCTGATGCAGCAGTATCTTGCTGCTGGAGCATTAGGATGGCGATTTAGCTGGGGAATAGTGGAAGGCAGAGGGGAGGTGGAGTTAGAGTATGAGGCTTAGGACTGTCCCTTAGAATGTGAGCTCCAGAGGGGGCAGGGACATTTACTGGCGGTTTCACAACTCTACCAGTATCTAGAATAGCGCTTGGCACATAGGCTGCGTTCAGTAAGCATCTGTTGAATGAATAAGTGTGGGAGAGACAGGAATGAGTGAAACTCGGTAATTAGCCCAGTCAAATCAGAAGCAAGAGGCATTCCAGGTCAGCGATGGTGAAATTTAACTCTTATCACCACTAGAGAGCGCCCCTCCACTCCCCCACATCATGGAATAAACCTGAAGGCCCTTTCCTCCCCAAAGTCCATGGGTTTCCTCAGAGGACTTTTTGGGAGTTTTTATGAAGACGAGGCAAGTTGGAATTTGAAATCTTCCCTCACTAGGCTTGTTTCTTGGATGGCCTTTGTACTTGTTACTCCTTCTACTTAACCAAGTGTGTTCAAATACCATCTCCAGAGAGAGACCTTCCCTTTCTGTCCAAAGTATCCCCATTTCACATTCTATCACCTCACCCTGTCTTATTTCTTTTGTAGTTCTGATTACCACAGTATCTGAAATCACCTAGTTTATTTATGTATTGACCTGTTTGCCCATGTCCCTGTACCCCAGCCGATGAGCACCCTGAGAACAAAGTTCCTGTCTTCTTTAAATCACTTCTCCAACATCCCATGAGCTCTCACGGGGTTAGGCACACCAGAAACTCCCATATAAGGCATGCGCAATGAATAAGATAATGAAGTGGGCTTGGGTCTGAGGAATCCTTGCTCACACAAAATTGTGTCCACACAACATTTGGAAGCTGATTGGGCCCGAGGGAGACCCGGTCTGAAAGGGGAAGAAGAGGCTGGAAGCTGGAAGGAGCGATTTGCTGATTTAGAAGGAACAATGGGATCCGGGAGGGGCAGCTCAGCAGGGGGCTTTGGGGGCTGAAAAGAAGCCAAGTTTCCTTTCTCCAACTCCTCCATCATGCCCCTCCCCCCCTTCTAAATCTCTGGAGTTTGAATACTACCATATGCACAGAGCTGGAAAAAATATATATATATTATCCAGACTTGGAGGGGAGGCATCTGGGCAATTCCTGCTTCTGGCCCTAGGTCCTAGAGCCTGGAAGGACCTGTGGTTAGTAACCTTTCCCCACCCTTGTTAGAGCTGGGACTTGAGATGCACCAACTTCATCCCAAACTTAACCATTGGAGAGTCAGGTTTGGAACCCCAGCGGCCCATCTGAGTAGTGCCTCCAAATACCATGTACAGCCCCCTCTAGTGGCCAGGGAGTGTGCTTTCAGCCTTTAGGAGCTTTATATCCAAAAAAGCCAAATAGAATTTTTTTTTTTTAAGATTTTATTTATTCATTTCACAGAGAGAGATACAGAGAGAGAAGGAACACAAGCAGGGGGAGTGGCAGAGGGAGAGTCAGAAGTAGGCTTTCCACTGAGCAGAGAGCCCTATGTGGGGCTTGATCCCAGAACCCTGGGATCATGCTCTGAGCCGAAGGCAGACACTTAACAACTGAGCCACCCAGACGCCCCCAAATAGAATTTTTCAATCAGTTCTGTGCGTGAGCATATGGAGATCCAACTAAGAGGGTTGCTGCAACCTGTCCCATCACTGTGGCTAATTGGCACAGCCCGGAGCTGACCAAAGATGGCCTGAGCTGCCTTTGGAGATGGGTAGCAAGCTCCCCATAACATCGGGTGAAAAAAGTTGACACTTAAGTAGTACTTACCAGGGGTGCCTGGGGGGCTCAGTCGGTTAAGCTTCTGCCTTTGGCTCAGGTCAGGATCCCAGGATCCTAGGACTGAGCCCCTTATTGTGCTCCCAGCTCAGTGGGGAGCCTACTTCTCCCTCTGCCTCCTACCCTGCCCACTTGTGCTCCTGCTCTTTCTCTCTCTCTCTTTCAAATAAATAAATAAAATCTTTTTTGTTAAGTTTATACTTTTGTGTAAAAGTTTTGTATAAAACTCAGGCAGAGGGGCGCCTGGGTGGCTCTGTGGGTTAAGCCTCTGCCTTCAGCTCGGGTCATGGTCTCAGGGTCCTAGGATCAAGCCCCGCATCCGGCTCTCTGCTCAGCAGGGAGCCTGCTTCCTCCCTGACTCTCTGCTTACTTGTGATCTCTCTCTGTCAAATAAATAAAATCTTTAAAAAAAAAAAAAAAAAAACAAAACTCAGGCAGAGTTTGAGAACCACAGAACTAGATGGGCCTTAGTTTTTAAGGACTTTTAGTCTTTGACAATTGGTTGTTTATTTTTTTTAAGATTTTATTTATTTATTTGACAGACAGAGATCACAAGTAGGCAGAGACGAAGGCAGAGAGGAGGAAGCAGGCTCCCCACTGAGCAGAGAGCCCCATGTGGGAAGTGGGATGTGGGGCTCGATCCCAGGACCCTGGGACCATGACCTGAGCCGAAGGCAGAGGCTCTAACCCACTGAGCCACCTAGGCACCCTGACAATTGGTTTTACCAATGTTCCCTTGGTCACTCAGCTGCAGTGTGATCGTGGACAAATTGCTTAACCTCTCTGAGCCTCCAATCCTCTCAGCAAAAATGGAGATCAAATACTTACAAACACCTATTCATGGACCCTGAATTTGGACACCTAGTCACTTTGCACAGGCAGATTTTTAAGAGAGATAACTCTGATGTCCAGCTGAAGAGGAACTCTCCCGCCCCTTCTTGTCCAATAAGGCCTTAAAGAATTGTCCACTTTTATTTTGGTTTATTTATTTATTTACTAAGTAGGCTCCATATCCAATGTGGGGCCTGAACTCACAACCCTGAGATCCAAAGTCACGGGCTCTACCAACTGAGCCAGCAGGCCCCTCTTATTTCAGTTTAAAAAGAGAATACTTTATTAGAGCCCATCATAGTTACTAGCTTTTGTTCACTCCCTTCTCATCTGTGCCTCCCCTTCTGAATGCTCTAAGGCTTAAAACCCCTAAATTAAGGGTGCCTGGCTGGCTCAGTGGGATAAGCATCTGCCTTGGGCTCAGGTCATGATCCCCGGGTCCTGGGATCAAGTCCCACATCAGGCTCCCTTCTCATTGGGGAGCCTGCTTCTCCCTCTCCCACTCCCCCTGCTTGTGTCGCCCCCCCCCCCCCCCTGTCCCCCTTTCAAAAAAAAAAAATCGTAAAAAAAAAAAAAAAATGAAGAAGAAGAAGTGGGTGTGTCTCTTGATCTAGAGATCATGAGTCTGGGCCCCACATTGGATATAGAGATTACTAAAAACAAACTTAAAAAAAAAAAACCCACCCTAAATTAATAATAATAAAAACAGACCCCATTTCTTGAGCTCATGCCTGTACAGAACAGTACTTGTACACCTCTGACAATGGGAAGCTTACTGCTTCCAGAAGCCATGCATTTCTGTACTGGTTATTTTTAACAGTTCAAAAGTTTCCCTTGTATAGAGCTGGAATGGGAACAGAGCCTCGCTGTGACTCCCACTGTGTGCCACACAGAATGTGTGAAGTCCCTCTGCTGCCCAGCCCTGCTGCCAGCTCTACAGGATATCTGGAAGGCAGCTTTAGCGAATGATCCAGAAGGCTTTCGGAATCGAAGAAGTAGGTGAAGGAAACTGAAAACAACGTTAAGTTAACTATCAGGGCACAGGTTGCACAATTCAGAATTAGGATTTGTGGACTCCGGTGTTGATCTCCAAATAATTCTCTGGGCCTGGAGCCCAGAGACAGTACTGGGGAGTTCCTGCTCTGCCTCCCTGGTCCCCAGTTCTTACTCTTGTGGGGCTCACTACTCTCCCCGGTCAAAAGCTACTGCTGGATCCGTGTGTTTGTGCCTATGCCTTTTATGGTAGTGCTTTTTATGTCCCAGCTAAGAAATTATTGCCAACTTCAAGGTCATGAAGATACTCACCTATGTTTTAAAAACTTTAAGACATAAGGGCGGTGGCTCAGTGGGTTAAAGCCTCTGCCTTCAGCTCAGGTCATGATCCCAGGGTCTTGGGATCGAGTCCCGCATCGGGCTCTCTGCTCAGCAGGGAGCCTGCTTCCTCCTCTCTCTCTCTCTCTCTCTCTGCCTGCCTCTTTGTCTACTTGTGATCTCTGTCTGTCAAATAAATAAAATCTTTTTTAAAAAATAAATTAAAAAACTTTAAGACATAGGTAAACAAATCTTAACAACAAAAAACTTTAAGACATTGGTTTTGAAAAAGATCTAGAGATTTTGTTTATGTTTAGGCATGTGATTCACCTCAAACTGACTTTTGAGAGAATTGAGGTTTTCCTATTAAAATGCATGGAAGGGGCGCCTGGGTCACTCAGTGGGTTAAAACCTTTGCCTTCGACTCAGGTTATGATCTCAGGGTCCTGGGATCGAGCCCCGCATCGGGCTCCCTGCTCAGCGGGGAGCCTGCTTCCCCACCCCCTCCACCTACTTGTGATCTCTCTCTGTCAAATAAATAAATAAAATCTTAAAAAAATAAAATGCATGGACAGAGGGGTGCCGGGGTGACTCAGTGGGTTGAGAGTCTGACTCTTGATTTTGGCTCAGATCATGATCTCGGGGTCATGCGACAGAGCCTTACACTGGGCTCTGCGCTCAGTGTGGAGTTCACTTATCCCTCCCCCAGTGTGCACGGGTGCCTGTGAGCCCATGTGTCTTTCAGATAAATAGAGTCATTTAAAAGAAATGCATGGACAGTGTTGACAAAAACTAAGTGGCTACCCGTGAAGGTCTGTTTCTGGCCCTCCACTTCTATCCCATTGCTTTGATTATTCTAGCTTTAAAGTAAGTCCTGAGAGGAGTCTGGGTGGCTCAGTCAGGTAAGCATCCTACTTTTTATTGTTTGTTTGTTTGTTTAAAGATTTTATTTATTTGAGAGAGAGAGAAAGCAAGAGAGATCATAGAGGGAAAGGGAGAAACAGACTCCCCACTAAGCAGAGAGTCCGATGCAGGGCTTGATTCCAGAACCCCAAGATTATGACCTGAGCCGAAGGCGGCCACTTAACCAAAGGAGACCCCCAGGCACCCCAAGCGTCCCACTCTTGTTCTCGGCTCAGGTCTTGATCTTAGGGTTGTAAGTTTCAGCCTTGCATTGGACTTCACACTGGGCATGGAGCCTACTTACAAATAAATAAACAAAGAAAGAAAGAAAGAAAAGAAAAGAAAAGAAAAGAAAAAAGTCTTTCTTTTTTAGACTCCCAGCCTTGAGCTGAGATCAAGAGTGGGATGCCAGGGCACCTGGGTAGCTGAGTCAGTTAAGATCCGACTTGTGGTTTCTGCTCAGGTCATGATCTCAGGATCCTGGGGTCCAGTCCCATATTGGACTCCCTGCTCAATGTCCACCTCTCTCTTCCCTTCCCCACTTCATGTGGATGAACTTTCTCTCTCTCGCTCTCTCTCTCAAATAAATAAATCTTAAAAAGAAAGAAAGAAAGAAAAAGAAAAAAGAGTGAGATGCTTACCTGATAAAGCTACCCAGATGTCCCAATAAAATATGTTTTGAAGTCAAGTAAATTAAGTCCTTCAACTTGGTTCTCCTTTACCAAAACTGGTATGGCTACATGAAGTGATTTATATCTCTCAATATATTGTGGAGTAAAACAGGATAAATTTTGTAAATGTATACATGATTTGAGATACATCTCATCTCTTAAATGGGCTGGTTGTCAGCAAGATTAAACATCTTGGATGATCTAACATCCTCTGTAGGTAAGACAGGACCAACCAGGCCTCACTCTAGAGCACCTGAGATCAGGGAGGACTGTTATGAGTTGAATTAGGACCCTGCAAAAAGAGATGTTGCCCAAAAAAAAGAAAGGAAGGAAGGAAGATAGATAGATAGATAGGTAGGTAGGTAGGTAGATGTGTTGCAGTTCTAACTTCCAGCACCACAGAATGGGAGCTTACTTGGAGATAGGGTCTTTATAGAGGTAATGAAGTTAAAATGAGGTCCTAATCCAATATGACTGGGAAATAAAATGGGTAATTAAGACACACACAGAAGGGGGGAAGGTAATATGGAGATACAGCAAGAAGATCAGTCAAGGAATGCTGAGGTTCCCAGAAGCTAGGAGAGAGGCCTGGAACAGAAACTTCCCTAGAGCCTTCAGAGGGAACATGCGCTTCCGACACCTCGATTTCTGATTTCTGGCCCTCAGAACTGGGAGACAACACGCTTCTGTTGTTCTCCGTCACCCGGGATGCAGCCTTGGTGACAGCAGCCCTAGAACCTAGCCCTGAGGTGGGCTCTCGAGTCAGCCGAGGTTGCTGGGTTCTGATGGGTTTGTCAGGGAGAGGCAAGTGTGTTCAAGATGTCAACAGAGGTTAGAGCTGGGGACACCTGGATCTGAATCCCAGCTTCTCCAGTGTGTGACTGTGCCGCTTTGCAGAAGTACCCCAACCTCTCTGAGTCCCATCTGTCAAACAGCAATAGGACTTGGCAGAAAGGATCGTCCCATGAAAGACCGTCTGTCTGGCAGTGAGCACGGCGCTCCGTAAGCTGGATGTGCTGTTCACGATGAGAGAGGTCTGTCTCACTGCACACCCAATGAATGAATCGGCTAATCTGTGAGTATTGATGAAAGGCGGAACATGGGTGAGAATCCAGCTGGGAGAAATAGACACGGGAGTAGGGGAATCTGTTATCCAAGGAATGGCTTCAGAGTCCGCGGGAAAGGAGAGGCAGGAAATGCAGCCACTGTTGAAGATGTCACCCAACGCGGGCAGAGGGCTTCTCCCTTCCTCCCATCCACGAAGCTGGTCTCACTGCCTCCCGCGGGCCAACCTGTGCAGGAAGCCGGTTGA
Source organism: Mustela nigripes (assembly GCF_022355385.1). Lineage (NCBI taxonomy): Eukaryota > Metazoa > Chordata > Mammalia > Carnivora > Mustelidae > Mustela > Mustela nigripes. Next base: position 7,299,591 of record NC_081564.1, read on the forward strand.
TCCGGCAGCTCGCTGTGTTGGCAAAGCAGAAGAAGGGCAAGGAATGAAGTTGAGGGCAGACAGGCCCAGGCTCAGCCCCAGGGAGTGGGCCTTGTGTTTCATCTCCGTGAGCCTGATTCCCCATCTAGAACGTGCGGATAATGGCACTGTCTCTGCACAGGCTAGTTGGGTGCTTAGAACCCTATAACACGTGTTAACAGTTGAGCCCAGTCCCCGGCTCAACAGGGTAGGGCATACCTTGTAAATGGGAAGGACAAACGGGCTGGCCGTTTTCTGCTCGGAGGATGCAAGAAGGAAAGATGACAGAAGCCTGGGAATAAATTCAAGGTACGGGAACAGTCCCGGTGCTGGGGATATTTTTATCTCGGACATGTGCCCATCTGTCCCCTCTCCATTCTAAGCTGGTGACTCTGTCCGTCTCCTTTTAGAAACCCTGAGTCAGGGCTGACCACACCGAGCTCAGGGGAGTTGGGAGTTTGGTCCCCGCTTTCCTTCAAAAGGATCTCAAACCCTCTTGACTTTGAGCTGATGTCTCTGCCTCCAACGGCTGCCAAACCTTCTGGGCCTCCCCCAGCCCGGGGCTGAGCCATCTCCAGGCACGCTCTTTATGTAATTAAAAAGAAAAATAGAACAGCCGATGTTGCCAAACATGTATTTAAAGTGACACCCGGGGTTCAGGGAGTGAAAAATAAAAATGTTTGAGGTTTAGATTAAAAGTCTCCATGCTCGGCTGTCTCCTGACCCTGGGATTTCTCCTCAGCCGGACCGCCTTTAATCCCCTGCCCTGGCTTGTAAAAGCCTTTTAGACTGAAGGCATTTATTTCCCACAGAAGTGTTCCAGCCTAATCATGTAAAAATGCCCAGCATCCCAGGAACAGCCTGTCCAGGGCAGTGTGGTTCGGTGAGGCCCCGGGGAGAGTGGGGAAGTTGGGGGGTGATAAGTTCTTGCTTTCCTTGACCGTGCCTGTCCCCCTTCACCTCTAATCCATCAGAAAACCCAGTGGACCATAGCCCTTCACATCTTAAAACCTGAGCTCTCCTGTCCAGGGCATCCTTTTCATCTTTCCTGGGCGCCCACCTTCACGGGCTCAGAAGTCCGCAGTGACCTACTCTGCCTGGTGTCTCTTGATCCTCCCAAAGCCATTCCGTAACAGCAACCAGGAAAATCTTTCTAAAACCAATCTGATCCCGGCCCTTGTTTGGCAGATGAGTTTCCTACGGCTGCTGCAGCAAATTACCACAATTTTGGTGGCTTAAAAACATACAGATTGGCACCTGGGTGGCTCAGTGGGTTAAGCCGCTGCCTTTGGCTCAGGTCATGATCTCAGGGTCCTGGGATCGAGTCCCGCATCGGGCTCTCTGCTCAGCAGGGAGCCTGCTTCCCTCTCTCTCTCTCTCTCTGCCTGCCTCTCCGTCTACTTGTGATCTCTGTCAAATAAATAATAAATAAAACCTTTAAAAAAAAAAAAAAAGACATACAGATTTATTCTCTCACAGTTCTGGAGATCAGAAGCCCCAAGGGGGCCAAGATGACAGTGCTGGCAGGGCTGGTTCCTGCTGGAAGCTCTGCGAGGGGAAACACATCTCCCTGCCTTTTCCAGAGTCTAGTGGCTGCCTGGATTCCTTGGTTTGTGGCCCCTTCCTCCTTCTTCAAAGTACATTTGTCCAGTCTCTTCTGTCGCCACATCTCCTTTGCTCTCTGACCCTTCTGTCCGCCTCTGATCAGGATTCCTGTGGTTACACTGGGTCCATCTGGCTCATCTGGGATAATCTCCCCATCTCCAGACCCCAGACTTGATCACATCTGCAAAGCCCCTTCTGCCATATGCAGTAACATAGTCACAAACTCCAGGCATTAGGATGTGGAGGTCATTGGAAGTTTGTTATTCAGGCTACCGTACTGCTTAAAGCCCTCCAGTGGCTTTGCATCTGAGTTAAGAGTAAAACCCAAGCTCTTCACCCTTCCTGGGAATGCCTTGTCTGATGTAGCCCCTTCCGCCCGCCCCTTGGCCCACTTGCTTTTCACTCTTCCCTCCACAGGCCAACTCCACTCTTGCCACAGTGCTTCTGCCCATGCCTTGCCCTCTGCCTAAATGCTCTTCCCCCAGACCTTCATGGGGTTGACTGCGTTGTCCCTTTCCCACATCAGCTGCAGGGTCACCTTCTCAGAGAGGTCTTTGCCTGACTAATCTGTCTCACCCACTCCTCCCGGCAGTCCTTCATGTCACTTGGGTTCCCTTAATGTCACCCAGGTTTACTTATTACCTTTAAAAAATAGATATTATTTATTTATGATATTAATTATTTAAAATTAATATTTTATTAATTTTAATTTAATTTAATTAATAATTAAGATATTAATTATTTAAAAACACTTACTTATTCACTTATTTACTGTCTTTCTCCCCCATCAGAAAGAGAGCAAATGAGGGGTGCCTGGGTGGCTCAGTTGCGAAGCGCCTGCCTTCAGCTCAAGTCACGATCTCAGAGTCCTGGGATCGAGCCCCACATTGGGCTGCTTCTCCCTCTCCCAACCCCCCTGCTTGTGTTCCCTCTCTCTCGCTGTGTCTCTGTCAAAAAAAAATCAAATCTTAAAGAAAAAAAAAAAGTGAACAAATGAGAGGAACATACTACCTTTCCTTGTGCACTGATACATCCCCAGTGACTGTTAAACTGTAGATCCTTGAGAAATGCTTGTTGAATGGATGAATGGATGCATGATGGGTAGGACATCCAATTTGGTCTCTGGGTTTCAGTGCCCAGGATTCAGGTTCAGAGTGGAGGTAGGTCAGACAGGCTGGGGGAGGAGGTGTCTGTTGCAACATTTAATGCGTACTTCCTGTGTACAAGGCCCTGTGCTAGTCCTTCCTTCATGCGATTCAACATTTATTGAACACCTGCTGTGTGCCAAGCCTGGTGCAAAATTATTTATTCACACATTATTTATTCAAGTCAAAAAGCATCTACTGAGGGGTGCCTGGGTGGCTCAGTGGGTTGGGCCTCTACCTTCGGCTTGGGTCATGATCTTGGGGTCCTGGGATTGAGCCCCGCATCGGGCTATCTGCTCGGTGGGGAGCCTGCTTCCCCCTCTCTGCCTGCCTCTCTGCCTACTTGTGATTTCTCTCTCTCTCTGTCAGATAAATAAATAAATAAAATCTTAAAAAAAAAAAAAGTAGATGAGAATCAGTTAAAAAAAAAAAAGCATTTACTGGGGCGCCTGGGTGGTTCAGTGGATTAAGCCGCTGCCTTCGGCTCAGGTCATGATCTTGGGGTCTTGGGATTGATTCCCACATCGGGCTCTCTGCTCAGCGGGGAGCCTGCTTCCCTCTATCTCCCTCTCTGCCTGCCTCTCCATCTGCTTGTGAACTCTCTCTGTCAAATAAATAAATAAAATCTTAAAAAAAAAAAAAAAAGCATTTACTGAGTGTCTACTGAATGCTAGGCAATGTACAGTCATCAAACATCTATTGTATACCAGTTGCCTCAAATCAGTGCGTGGGTACACAGTCGTTCAATAAATGACAGAATCAATGAATGTCCTCACGGAGCCCCTAGTCTTCCCGCTAAAATGGCCTGTAAATAAATAACTCTAACACACAAAGATAAGGCAATAATGTGGGTGTGTTCAGAGCGCGGAGGGGCCCCTTATCACCTTGTACTGGCAGGTACCTTTCTCAGAGTCTTATCTTCTTACCTGGGAACCAGCTCTTTGAAGGTCAGGTAGACTGGCCCCTCACTCACCTGCCTCTCCATCCCCTGGGCACCTGGGAAGAACCTGGCCGGCTGCGCATGCTCAGTCAGCGCCTGTTAGCTGATTACCGAGGTTTCCCCTACCGGCAGTTGCTCCTTCATTCAGACGCCAGGCAAGAGGGCAACAGCTGGATCCCAACCCTTGCGCTGCTGGCCCGGAGCCCGGAGCCTCTCACAGGCTGCCCACCATCCATTTGGCCTGCCTTTTCCAGATTTAAATGAAGGATTTAGTCCTCCTCCCTTGATACGGCTCTTTGACTCGACTTCTGTGGAATCTAGTCTTTCTTTTTTAAGATTTTATTTATTTATTTGTCAGAGAGAGAACAAGAGAGCGAGCACAAGCAGGGAGAACAGCACACAGAGGCAGAAGCAGGCTCCCCACCGAACAAGGAGCAGGATGTGGGACTCGATCACAGGACGCCAGGATCATGACTGGAGCCGAAGGCAGACGCTTAACCGACTGAGCCAGGCGTCCTCTATGGAATCAATTCTTATAAAAATTCAGGCAAAAAAAAAAAAAAATTCAGGCAATGTGTAGAAATTGTTAAAGACGCCATAGCTCACCAGTCAGGAGGCTTTGCCTGATCAGACGCTTTCCTTCCCTCTTTTTTTTTTTTTTTTGTTTTAAAATACACACAACATAAAATTATAATTTTAATTATTTTATTTATTTTGGAGAGGGAGAGCGGGAAAGCAGAGGGGCAGAGAGAGAGGGAGAGAGAAAGAATCTCAAGCAGGTTCTACACCCAGTGTGAGCCCGATGCGGGGCTTGATTCTACAATTCTGAGATGGTGACCCAAGCGGAAGTCAACAGTCAGATGCTTAACCAATTGAGCCACCCAGGTGCCCCTTTATGATTTTAGTTTTTAAGCAGACAGCATGCCAGATGGAGGGATCGAACTGACAACCCTGAGCTCCCCCCTTTTTAAAAAGAAATCTTTACCCCCAATGTGCGGCTCAATCTCATGACCCCAAGATCATGACCCAAGCAGAAACCAAGGGTCAAATTTTGCTCAACTAACTGAGCCACCCAGGTACCCCTATTGCGGTATTATATTTAATGATCAGTTTGTTTAGAACAATTACAAATATAACTTCAATAATGTACCAATTATCTTGGTAAGATATGGCAAATACAGTGTTTGTCATAGTAAAACTGAGTTTTTAAAAATTTTTTTTTGTTATTGTCATGAAAAGTAATAAATTGGGGTGCCTGGGTGGCTCAGTGGGTTAAGCCTCTGCCTTTGGCTCAGGTCATGATGTCAGGATCCTGGGATCAAGCCCAGCATTGAGCCCCACATCGGGCTCCCTCTTTTCCCCGCTCCGCACCTCTGCCTGCCTCTCTGCCTACTTGTGATTTCTGTCAAATAAATAAAATCTTTTAAAAAAAGAATATTATGCAGTTCTAAGCTTTAAAAATAGGAAATAAACATATATATGGTTTAAAAATGATTATATGTTATCATCATGAGCGATGTAAGAAACAGAACTTAACCACTTTTATAGAAGCTTTATTCACAATAGCCAAAAGGTAGAAACAACCCCAATCAGCAGATGAATAGAAAAACAAAATGTGCTCTATACATACTATGAATTATTATTAAGCCTTAAAAAGGAAGGCAATTCTAACCCACACTATACTATGAAAGAACACTGAAGACATTATTCGAAGTGACAGAGGCCAGACACAATGGGACAAACATGGTCTTATTCCACTTATTTGAAATCCCTGGAGTAGCATATTCATGGAGACAGAGAATAGGATAGTGGATGCCAGGGGCCAACTGGAGAGGGAATTTGGGGGAGTTGTTTGCTGGTTATGTGCAGGATTTCTTTCTTTTTTTTTTTTTTTTTAAAGATTTTATTTATTTATTTGACAGAAAGAAATTACAAGTACACTGAGAGGCAGGCAGAGAGAGAGAGAGAGAAGGAAGCAGGCTCCCTGCTGAGCAGAGAGCCCGATGCGGGACTCGATCCCAGGACCCTGAGATCATGACCTGAGCCGAAGGCAGCGGCCTAACCCACTGAGCCACCCAGGTGCCCCATGTGCAGGATTTCTGTCTGTGATTGTTATAGGCTGGATATGTTTTCCCAAAACTCATTACGCTGAAGCCCTAACTCCCAGTGTAATGGTGTTTGCAGGTGGAAACGTTTGGGAAGTGACTGGGTTTACATTAGATGTCAGGAGGGGCACCTGGGTGGCTCAGTCAGTTAAGCATCTGCCTTTGGCTCAGGTCATGATGCCAGGGGCCTGAGATCAAGCCCCACATTGAGCTCCCAGCTCAGCCGGGAGTCTGCTTTTCCTTCTGCCCTTCTCCCTCTTGTCCTTTCTCTCATGCTATCTCTTAAATTAAAGAAAACAAAAACCCATTAGAGGCCAGGAGAGTGGGACCCTCTTGATGGGATCAGTGCCCTTATAAAATGGTCCCTAGATAGTGCCCATTCCTCGTATGAGGTTACAGAAAGGAGATGACCATCTATGAGGAAGAGGGCCCTCCCTGACACCACATCTGCCAGCTCCTTGACCTTGAACTTCCCAGCCTCCGGAAGTGTAATAAATGCCTGATGCTGGGGCGCCTGGGTGGCTCAGTCGTTGGGCATCTGCCTTCAGCTCAGGTCGTGATCCTGATCCTGGGATTGAGCCCCGCCTCGGGCTCCCTGCTCCGTGGGGAGCCTGCTTCTCCCTCTCCCACTCCCTCTGCTGTGTTCCCTCTCTCGCCTTCTCTCTGTGTCAAATAAATTAATAAAATCTTAAAAAAAAAATGCCTGATGCTTAAGCCACCCTGTGTATGTATTTTATTATAGGAGCCCAAGCTAACTGAGACGGTTGAGGGAAAGGTTCTAGAGTTGGAAGGTGGTGATGGTTGCAGAACAAAGTGAAAGTGAAGGCGCCTAATGCCACTGAACTGTACCCATAAAAATTATCTAAATGGGGGTGCCTGGCTGGCTTGGTCGGTAGAGCACGAGACTCTTGATTTCGGGGTTGTGGGTTCGAGCCCCAAGCTCGGTGTAGAGATTACTTAAAAATAAAACCTTTAGGGGCAGCTGGGTGGCTTAGCTGGTTAAGCATCTACCGTCCGTTGGGGTCATGATCCCAAGCCCCTTGTTGTACTCCCTGTTCAGCGGGGAACCTGTTTCTCCCTCTCCCTCCCATTCTGCCTACTGTGCTCTCTCAATCTGTCAAATAAATAAATAAAATCTTAAAAAAAAAATCTTTAGGGCACCTGGGTGACTCAGTTGGTTAAGCATCCATCCAACTCTTGATTTCAGCTCAGGTCATGATCTCAGGGTGGTAACACTGAACTCTGCATTGGGCTCTGTGCTGGGCATAGAGCCTGCTTAAGATTCTCTCTCTTCCTCTCCATCTGTCCCAACCCCTGCCTATGTATACATGTTCTCTCTCCCTCTCTAAAATGAATAAAAAAAAATCTTTTAAAAATGATTTAAGTGGGGTGCCTGGGTGGCTCAGTGGGTTAAAGCCTCTGCCTTCAGCTCAGGTCATGATCTCAGGGTCCTGGGATCGAGTCCTGCATCGGGCTCTCTGCTCAGCGGGGAGCCTGCTTCCTCCTCTCTCTCTGCCTGCCTCTCTGCCTGCCTGTGATCTCTCTCTTTCAAATAAATAAAATCTTAAAAAAAAAAAGATTTTATTTATTTATTTGACAGACAGAAATCACAAGTAGGCAGAAAGGCAGGCAGACAGACAGGAGGAAGCAGGCTCCCCGCTGAGCAGAGAGCCCCATGCGGGGCTCGATCCCAGGACCCTGGGATCATGACCTGAGCCAAAGGCAGAGGCTTTAACCCACTGAACCACCCAGGTGCCCCAAATAAATAAATTCTTAAAAAAAAAAAAAAAAAGATGACTGCTTGTGAAGTTCCATATTTCTTTATTTTTTATTTGTAAATTTTTATTATTATTATTTTTGTGTGTGTGAGTAAAACAATAGAAGTTTATTAAGTGAAGATACAGATGAAGCTCTCAAAGGTGAGAGGGGTCCCAACAGGGTTGCCAGTGAGGGCCTTTAGGGTTGGTCTTTTATAGAAAGCTAACCAGGGAATTTAAATACTGACCACTAGAGACTGGAAGGGCCCTACTCCAGGCAAAGTCCCTGAGGTGGGAGCAAGCCATTGAAGAAAAGCCAATGCACAGAAAACAGAACTGGGTAGGGTTAGGCCAACATTCCCTTCTTTTGAGGAAGGGGGATTAACCAAACTTTGGCCAGAAGCCTGTCACCTGAGACTTCAGCCTGGTGGCCACACTATTCACCTTTAATTGGCCAGCAGGTGCCCAGTTTTGCTGTTTCGGAGAAAAGGTCATCTAAGGGAGAGACGTCTCCCAGGAAAGAAAAGAGCCCACTTTTACTTACCCTTCGCTGGAAGTGATCCCAGGTTTCTGCACCGAGATGAAGCGGAACACCTAGGTTCTTGTCTCATGGAGTCGAAGAATGAATCTCTCAGACAACACAGAGTGAGTAAATCAACAGAAGTTTATTAAGTGAAGATACAGAAAAGGCTGTCAAGAGTGAAAAGGGTCCCAACAGGTTGCCCTATTTTTAATTTTTTTTTTTAAGTTTTATTTTTACTTATTTGAGAGAGCCAAGAGAGAGCCCACATAGCAGCAGAGGGAGAGGGAGAAGCAGGCTTCCTGCCCAGCCGGGAGCCCGATGTGGGGCTCGATCCCAGGACCCTGGGATCATGACCTGAGCCGAAGGCAGACACTTAACCAAGCATCCCAGTACTACGTTAACTTTTCATTCAGCCTTTCCTGAGGAATCTGAGGAAAACATATTCTGCAATTTTTACCACTCTCCTGTTGACGAACAGTTGGGTTGTTTCCCATTTTTTTGAGACTGCATATAATGCAGCGCGGGCTGACATCCTCGCTCATGCCTCCCGGGGCCCTTGTGGCTGTTTTTCTAGAATGTTCCTAGAACTGGAACTGTTGGATCCTAGGTTGCACACTTTTTCTGCTTTACCATATACGTGGCCCACTTAATTTCCAAAGTGCTGACTTACTTTCCCAGTTGATTTCTCCCCGGGGCCCCTGTCCTCAGCTCACTGTACTGGGGTCACTAGGCCTTCTTTCAGTTCCTTTAGCTCATATGCTCCCCCATCACGAGACCTTCGCATCTGCTATTTTTTCTGCTGAGAACACTTCCCCTACCCTCAGCTTAGCTAAGACCTCTTCTTTCCGCAGTGCTCAGCTCTTCCCTCCTCAAGCCCAGCCCAGGTCAACCCCATCTTCTCCAGGCCCACATTATATACCCGAGAGCCCTGTGCCCCTCTCTGTTGTGATACACTTCTCAGTTGCAATGTTCCATCTGTCTGTGCAACGATTGACACAAAGTCAGTCAACTCTGCTAAGTTTCACCAGCCTGAAAGGAGTAGCCGCCATGTTTGTTTTAAGCTTGTTGCCATATCTCCAGCATCCAACACCGTGCCTGGCGCCTAGTAGGCCACGGACATTATGATTCTAGTAGCTGTTTTTACTCATATTTAAGTCCAGAATGTGATTTTTTGAGCATGTCTCAGTCTAACTACTGAAGGCCAAAATCAGGACAATGTAAGCACAATCTCTTTCCTTGAGGAGCTCACGGAGGGAGGTCAATAAACATTTATTGAGCCTGCTGGACCCAGACATATGTGAGTGCTTAGCAATGGTTTAATTGACTTGGATGTCACCTCTAGTGTGAGGAGTACTACTATAATGAGGAATGCTGATCATTGTTTATTGAGCATTCATTATGTGGCAGGAACTCTACTAAATGCTTTACTGTTACCATCTTATCCTACCTTTGCATTCTACCTGGGAGGTACTGTGATTATCTCCATTTTACAGGTGAGGAAACAGCCTTAGAAAAGTGAAGTCACTTCTTCCAGATCACACAACTAGTAAATGGAGTCGACAGGATTTCCCAGCCAGAATGCCAGCATTCCACATGATGCTAAATTTCTCCCTCCCTAAGTATACTGCTTTCAGTTGGATTCCCAAGACAGAGTATTTAATCACAATAATAAATTAGCAATAGCTACCCCATGATGGGGTACTTACTGAGCGCCAGTCACTTTATATCATCCATTCATTTATTCAACAAATATTTTATTGAGACTCTCGAGGGCCAAGCTCTAATAGACATGTGTGGGGTTACAGAGGTGGACAAAAGAGATTAAAATTGCTGCTTTGTGGCGTTGTCATCCTAGTGGGAGGAGAAAACAACAAATAAAATCTGTGATTGAGGGGCGCCTGGGTGGCTCAGTGGGTTAAAGCCTCTGCCTTCGGCTCAGGTCATGATCCCAGGGTCCTGGGATCGATCCCCAGATCGGGCTCTCTGCTCGGCAGGTAGCCTCCTTCCTCCTGTCTGTCTGCCTGCCTCTCTCCCTACTTGTGATCTCTGTCTGTCAAATAAATAAATAAAATCTTAAAAAAAAAATCTGTGATAGATGGTGACCAGTGCTACAGAGAAAACGAAAGCAGAAAAGGGAACTAGGGCGCGTAATGACTGGGGTTTCTGTGGTCTCATTTCATTCTCCCAAACATCTATTATTTTCCCACCGTAGAAATGATAATGAGATTCACTTGGTGAAGTCACTTACCCACAGCACACAGCTCCCAGGCTGAGAAGTCGGGACTCTGGTAGGAACATCCAACTTTCCAACCCTGTAGGAGCATCCAGCTGTCCGCGCAGGCAGGTAAGTTGACCCAGGCGAGTGAGGACTTGCGAAGTTATGCTGACGGGTCCTTGCCATGCCCAGGGCAGACATTAAGCACGATTCGCGGTGGGAGACACGGATGCAGAGGTTGATGTCAAGGCGCAGGCTGACGAATGGATTCCCGAGTTCGGGAGCAGAAGTCAAAGGCACGGGAGGTCATTCTGGGGGTGCCTGCCAGCCCCTGCCCCGCCCCACAGCACGCTCTGTGCCCCGCCCCCTTCCACTCGGGGTGTCTGGACTCCAGGCCCTTAAGCTGGGATAGCAAGTGGCAAGTGACCATGATATATCGCCTCGCCCTGGGGAAGCCCTGCTCACGTGCAGATAGCGGTCTCCCAGACCCTGCGGCGAGCACGCAGGGTGCGCGTTCTCAGGCCTCAGCTGCGGGCGATGACAGCTGACTCTCTCGGTTTCTGCCCAGCAGATCACGTGGACCCGGGATGCAGTCTGGAAAAGAGTAAGGGAGAACCTGGGCTTTGGAGCTAGAAAGGTGTCAATTACCACCTCCCCGAGGAACCTCACATTGTTGCACTTTAAGAGGGCCTCTTAGAGTCTTTGCAACTTCTTCAAAGAGGTACACTTTAAGATTTAATCAAGCTGAAAATACACTTATTTGGGAGTTTGAGGAATTCATTCCTTCGACAAATTCATTCACTCATTCGAGAGATTGAGTATTTTATGAGCCAGGCCCTAGGGGCTGAGCATAAGCAGTAAATAAGACCAAGGTCAGTCACCTCAAGGACTTTTCCTTTTTTTTTCTTAAAAATTAAAAATTTAAAAAAAAAAAATCTCTAGGGGCGCCTGGGTGGCTCAGTGGGTTAAAGCCTCCGTGTTCCGCTCGGGTCTTGAGTGATCCCGGGGTCCTGAGATTGAGCCCAGCATTGGGCTCTCTGCTCAGCAGGGAGCCTGCTTCCCTTCCTCTCTCTCAGCCTACCTGTGATCTGTCTGTCAAATAAAATCTTGAGGAAAAAAAAGTCTCTAAACCCAAAGTGGGGCTTGAACTCATGACCCTGAGATTAAGAGTCCAGTGCTCTGTGCTCTACCGACTGAGCTAACCAGGTGCCCCAGGGACTTTTTTTTTTTTTTTAAAGAGAGACCCTGACAATGGGCTGCTAACACTTTCGTATTTTATTAAGTATTCTGAATGAGAGTTTTGCGTTAGGGTAAACTGGGCAAACTCACCTGCTCTCAGTTTGCAAGGGGTGGTCTCAGATTTCTCTCCTTGGGCTGGGGTTAAGAGCCAACTGTCCATCCTAGCCTCACCAGGGAGAAAGGCCTGCTCTCTGCCTTGAAAAGATGCTATCGGGTGAAGAGGAGACTTTCCTACAAAGGCAGTGAGTGCTCTGTGTGTATCTGAGCGCTACTCAGTAAGCAATTGGTCAATTAATGAAGGTCATTTCAAGGAGGGCAAAAGCGACCGATTCCATCTGCAAAGGATGTTATAATGGCTAGCTAGGAAAAAAGAAAGATCGCAGTAAGGTTACTCCTAGATCTCTGGAAGAGTGAGTAATTTGGGGACTAAGTGGGGCATAGTAGGGATGCAGGACTTTCATTAGAAAGGCACTTTTTTTTTTCTTTAAGATTTTATGTATTTGGGGTGCGCCTGGGTGGCTCAGTGGGTTAAGCCACTGCCTTCGGCTCAGGTCATGATCTCAGAGTCCTGAGATCGAGTCCCACATCGGGCTCCCTGCTCAGTGGGGAGCCTGCTTCCCTCTCTCTCTCTCTGCCTGCCTCTCCATCTACTTGTGATTTCTCTCTGTCAAATACATAAAATCTTTAAAAAAAAAAAGATTTTATGTATTTGACACACAGATCACAAGTAGGCAGAGAGGCAGGCAGAGAGAGAGAGAGAGAGGAGGAAGTAGGCTCCCTGCAGAGGAGGGAATCATGGAATCATGACCTGAGCTGAAGGCAGAGGCTTTAACCCACTGAGCCACCCAGGTGCCCCTCTTTTATTTATTTATTTATTTTAAGTAGGCTCCACACCCATTGTAGGGCTTGAACTTACCACCCGGAGATCAAGAGTCACAGGCTCTACTGACTGAGCCAACCAGGTATCCTTAGACATGTACTTTTAAACGGGGTGCAAAAAAACCCACAAAAACAAAAACAAAAAAACAAACAAAAAACTGAGTGCTGGCATCGTGCTAGGTAGGAGATACATCCACGAGGCAGACAGGGTCCCTATACTCCCAGGACTCCCAGTCAGCCTAGAGCACAGGCAGCAATAAGATAATATGATCAGCGTTATGAGCAGGGCGGGGTGGGGGGGGGGGGGACATCAAAGCCTATTCCAAGAGGGTGAGAACTCTGGAGAGGAGGGTAGGCAGGATTGACTGCTCCCAGTGGAAGGATCACCATATGCAAAGGTCTGGGGGAGAGAAAGCAGGTTTATTCCAAGAGCTCAAAAGAGTTGAGTCAGACTTTGAAGGCTTGTTGGGGAGAGAACCGATGTTGGAGAGAAAAGCAGGGATATTCCATAGTTAGGAAGCCTTCCCCTTGGAGGAAAACATTCCCCCACCATCCAGATCCAGAGCTAGGTAGGGATATGAAGTCCAGAAGGTCAACTTCATTTTAACAAAGAGACAGCACTTACCAGCCGCCCAGTTGTAGAACAGTGGTTCATTGAATCCTCATAGAACTCTTAGACGGTAGACATGACCCCCATTTTATAGATGGGATAACGGAGGCTCGGTTTGGGCACCTTGTCCAAGGTCCTCTAGCTCACCAGATCTGGAAATTTAGAATGTCTTTTTATGGAGATGCTTTTGTTCCAGCAGTTCCTTTTTACCCGAGGTAATGCAATGTGAAAGCTTCTTTGTAATCGAGCCATGGCCGCAGGAGGCATTCTTGTTTAACTCAGGTAGACCCAGTGCCTCCATCCCGTTCAACCCGCAGCGGAGCCCAGGAAGGGGCAGTAAAGAAAGCCCAAAGGCCCAATGGCCTCTCTTAAAATTTCCTCCTGTCTATTTTGATTTCCCCTCTGGGAGTACTTCCAGATACTATCTTCTGCTAAATAGAGAGTTTCTCCGAAGTTGCAAGACGTGGGAGGTTTAAAAAAAAAAAAAATCGGCAGCATCTAAGACAAAAAGGCCGACACAGAGTTTGAATTTTGAACAAAGGGCAGGGTGAGACCCGAAAGTAAATGCTGACACATCCTCTCTCCAGCTGTGAACTGGGGGTCTGAGGGCTGCTGCAAAGGTCATCAGTCTCTACATCTTTGGGGCAGGAAATGCAATTCAATCCTCTCAGTGACTGATCGCTCTGCAAGATTAATGGAATCGTCTCCAACACTGGTCTCTGTTCTGACAGGACAAAAAGTGAATCAAACTTCTCCCCTCCCCTCTCTTCTCGTTAAGCAAGGTCAGCTGATTCCCCATTTTAAAAGTTCAAAACTTTCTCTCCAGGAAATTTGTCCCCGGGGTGTTCTTTTGGGGGTGGGAAACTCTACCTGCTGGGGTGAGGGCCAAAGGCGACGACGCTTGAAGGTCTGAGGAGCTTTCTGGGCTTTTCATCTGTTCCTACTTCATCTTTCAAAATAAAATTAATCTCGAGGGCAAAAATCGTCCCTGAAAGGGTTAACCGCCAGCCCTGCGGTCCGGCCCTCGGGGACTGACAGCCAATGATAATTTAGCATGATGAAGTAATGCCTGGGTTTTGATTTCCATTGGTTAACACATTTGTCCATCAATCGAAAGATGCAAGTTTTCGGAGTATCTTTGAACTTTTATGACTCGCCTCCTGGAGTTAACCCCTTAATTAACTCACCTGTTATTTTCAAGTTTCCTTAGGGTTTTAGCACGGGAAGATGCAGAACTTTACACCAGAAGTCTTCCCCAAATGCCCAAAGCCAGACACTCAGGCTATATGTAAGCTGCTCTGACTCTGGTAATTCCATCTACACAGCCCTGGTGAAAAAATTAAAACATTAAAAAAAAAAAAAAAAGTCTTTGGGAACCCCAATCACTCTCTTTCTCAAATAAATAAAATCTAAAAAAATAATAAAATAAAATAAATCTAAAAAATAAATAAAATCTAAAAGTAAATAATAAATAAATAAAATTATGGTCTGTGGGTTCCCAAAATGTTTTTTAAAATTGCAAATATAATACAAAATATGGCAAAAATCTAGGATTTGGCAAAGCTAGCAGGTGAATACACAAGTCCTTGGTATATTTAATTTTGGTGCCTTTCTTTATGCTTGAAATACCTGATAAATTTAAAAGGGCAAGTAATGCATGAGATGGTCTGTGTATAACCCCCTTAAAATTTTCTCTCTCCTCAGAAGTGATCAAACGTAATAGTTTGCTGGTCCACTGAAGTTCTTCTCCCTTCTTTTTCTTCTTCTTCTCCCCCCCCCTTTTTTTTTTGGACTTAAATGGGATCACAACATATACATTATTCTGACTTTTTTCTTAGCCAATCTTGAACTTTTTCTGAATCATGACATTCAGATTTACTTCATTTTTACCTAATATTTTAGAATGATTCAGTTCTACAGATAGTACATGGGAAAATCTCCAGGATCGTACTAAGTGATGAAGGAAAGGACAGTGGGTATATTTGTGTGACATCGTCATAATAGAAAATATATAGATGTGTGTAAATGCATAAACTATTTCTGATAGGATACCCAAGGCACATTGTTAACAAGTTTTCCGGGGGGGTGGGCCCGTGAAGGAGAGAAACTGGGTGGTTGGGCAGAGATACAGGAGAAAGACTTAAAGCAATTTTTTTTTTAAAGATTTTATTTTTAAGTCATCTCTACACCGAAAGTGAGGCTCGAACTAATAACCAGGAGATAAGAGTCACATGCTCTACTGACAGAGCCAGCCGGGAGCCCCAAGACTGGAAGAAAATTTAAAACAATTTTTAAGTCATGGAATATTTCAGAAGTACAACAGAATTTGTAAAATTCTAAAGTTCATTTTGAAGAATTACACTCAGGTGCCCACCATCTAGATTAGGAGACAGAAAATCACCTGCCCCTTCTCTGTTCACATTCTCTGTTCTAGAATGGAGGAGTCTCTTCTGCACTTTGTGTTAATCATTCTTTTGCTTTTATTTACGTCTTACTCTTATGTATATATAGCCACACAATATTTAGTGGTTTAGATTTACTTGATTTTGAGACTTATAGTCTTAAAAAGAATGAATAAAAATTAAATTCCTGTTTGAGTAGGATAATACAGGTACATAGTATAAAATTCAAAAGGTACTACACCTTAGAAAATGAAATTAAGTCTATAAGATCCCAAGCCAGGCAACTCTAATGCATGCGTGTGTTAAAAATGTCACATTGTACCAAAGAATACGTGTTCGCTTCTCTTTTCCCAGTCTCTCCCCCCTCCCCCATTTTTTGGTTCTATTTCTTTCCAAAGAAAAGCCTGTACATCCAAAAGAATAAAAGTAGACATAAATTTGTCCCCTTTGGTTGATGTAAGTGGTAAGCACAATTCACTGTAAGTATTCCACACCTTGTTCTGTTTTGTGTTAATTTTTTTT